>NC_074697.1:23059205-23316705 GCF_029448725.1 Salvelinus fontinalis
TGTCAACACCTACTCCTGGTTGGCCAGTGCTGGTTTCTACGATCTTGCGCTCATCATCTCAGAGACCAAATCAGCACTAACTGTAGCCTGTCCTGATATCCATGAGACGCTACTATTGTGTAACTGGCTTCCTTCCGTCTGACAGGTTTTTATATAACCGCTCTGGGGAGTGGAGCGACGGGACCATAAATCTTAAATAATGTTACAACCGGAGAATTCCTTTGTCTGTAGAAAAGCAATGGAACAGAGCTCGCTCTCACGTGAACGAGCGTCACGAGCTCAAGGCATTCTGGCAGACCTCTGACTCTCATTCGCCACCACTTCACAGTAGAAGCATCAAACAAGGTTCTAAAGACTGTTGATCTAGTGGAAGCCTTAGGAAGTGCAAAATGACCCCATAGACACTGTGTATTCGATAGACTAAGAGTTGAAAACCTACAAACCTCAGATTTCCCACTTCCTGGTTGGATTTCTCAGGTTTTCGCCTGCCATATGAGTTCTGTTATACTCACATACATCATTCAAACATTTTTAGAAACTTCAGAGTGTTTTCTATCCAAATCTACTAATAACAACTGGGACTGAGTAGCAGGCAGTTTACTCTGGGCACGCTTTTCATCCAAATGTGAAAATGCTGCGTCCTATCCATAACAAATTAAGTAAATAAAACGGAGCACAAAAAACGGAACCAACAACATCAAAATTGTGCATCTGTCCAGTCCTGTATTAAAACACACTTCACCACTTAACACTACAGTCCAAAGTCTATCATCAATTAACTATCTGGAATATGCCAAACTTTGAAGAATGCAACTAGGGTTTGCCTGTGGATGAATCCGTGCAGGTGTTTGTACACATGCATATATACACACACACACACAAATAGTGCTATACATGCACTCAAACATATTCAGTTCGCCTTTCTGTTATGACTTTTGTTGTTTGCACTGTTGTTTTCTGTTTTCCTTGGCTTTTGTTCATTTTCTTGGTCATTGGGGGGGGGGTCTTGGAGGTGGGAAATTGATTATTTTATTGTGGGAGGGGTCCCGGATAGTTGAGGGGCAGCTCTTGGGGAAATGTGGGGGGGATCTTGGGGGGCTGGTCGCCTGGCGGTTGGGAGCTTGGGCCGGTGGCTGATGGATCGCTGGATCAGGTCCCCATTTTTGATCTTGTGGGAGATCTGTCGACGTGCCCTTGAGCAGGGCGTTGACCCTGGTTGCTTCTGTGTGTCGCTCTGGATGGGAGTCCATTAGATGACTAATGTGATGTAGTTGTTGAGGGGCTTCACTGCAAGTATATTGTATGTTTGAAATATTCAATACATGTTTTTCTTTTTTTAAGAATGCAACTAGGGACTGAAGCAGGTGTACACACAGGCCGAGCGAGCGAGCGAGCGAGAGAAGCAGCATACCATACCACTGCTGGCTTGCTTCTGAAGCTAAGCAGGGTTGGTCCTGGTCAGTCCCTGGATGGGAGACCAGATGCTGCTGGAAGTGGTGTTGGAGGGCCAGTAGGAGGCACTCTTTCCTCTGGTCTAAAAAATATCCTAATGCCCCAGGGCAGTGATTGGGGACACTGCCCTGTGTAGGGTGCGTCTTTCGGATGGGACGTTAAACGGGTGTCCTGACTCTCTGAGGTCATTAAAGATCCCATGGCACTTATCGTAAGAGTAGGGGTGTTAACCCCGGTGTCCTGGCTAAATTCCCAATCTGACCCTCAAACCATCATGGTCACCTAATAATCCCCAGTTTACAATTGGCTCATTCATCCCCCTCCTCTCCCCTGTAACTATTCCCCAGGTCGTTGCTGCAAATGAGAACGTGTTCTCAGTCAACTTACCTGGTAAAATAACGGTAAAATAAATCCTCTCCACCATCACCCACCCTTTCCTCAGGCAGTGGTCTGCCCGTCTCCTTGTTGTCCTGGGCCAGACCAGCAGCTGGTGGGGTTGTCACTGAATGTCCCACAGCTCATCACAGCCCTAATCCCTTCACAACTCTCTCAAAATCATTAGTGCGTTTCCCCACCTAGCCAACGCCCACCTATCAGACCAACAGCATTGCCCTGAGAAGATCAGGGTTAGAGGGTTCCAGCACTCTGTTCCACCACCCTCTCTCCAATTAAGACAGAACTGTCAGGAGCACCAACTGGCCGTGGCTTCACTTATTACAGAACAGAATGGCCTCTTCAGCTCTGTGGAGCTGCTGACCTTACAACTAATATGATACACTGATACCCTAGATATTTTGGTATTACCTGTTCTTTTTGGTCAGCTCTTGATCTGAAACAGCGTGTTGTCAATGGACACTCATATCTGAAGAGTTGAAAAGTTCAGGAAAACATTGGAGACCTTGATAACCTCACGGACTGGCTGGACTCACTGAACACTAGCACAGGGGAGAGAATACAGCCTCTGATAAATCACACAATGTGGTAAGAGTCACACACTGCTGCTGAAAGTGTATTTTCTCTGGTTAGCCTTTTGGACATAACACGTACTAGAAGGTAGCCTACACTTCCACCAACCAACGAAAGTTATATGATTATGGAAAACAAAATGAAAAATTGTGCTTCAAACATTCTCTAGAAGTTTGTATCCACCTTATCTTCTAAAAAGCACAAACCCATAGAATATCTTTACACAGTGCCAAGAGCTGGTGAAAAGTAAATTGAGAGGGGATGTACCGAATTAACCAAAAGAGAACCAGCCAAGTTTAATCAGTGTCATATCGATCTTTCCTTCCATAGATCTACACGCAAAGGACATTACACAGCATTAGCAATAAGGTTGATGACAAAAGAAAAACTAGCCTATTAGGTGGTTATAAAGGAAAACACCAGGCTATTTTTGCAGCCAGGCCTGGCTGTTGTTTATGTTGTTGTAAGGACACAACAGACTTTAATAACATGTCTCCTAGAGGTCGACCGATTAATCGGCTTGGCCGATTATTTAGGGCTGATTTCAAGTTTTCGTAACAATCGGTAATCGATATTTTTGGACACTGATTGTGGCCGATTATTTTTTATTTTTTTTTACACCTTTATTTAACTAGGCAAGTCAGTTAAGAACACATTCTTATTTTCAATGACGGCCTAGGAACGGTGGGTTAACTGCCTTGTTCAGGGGCAGAACGACAGATGTTTACCTTGTCAGCTCGGGGATTCGATCTTGCAACCTTCCGGTTATTAGTCCAACGCTCTAACCACCTGCCTTACATTGCACTCCATGAGGAGCCTGCGTGGCAGGCTGACTACCTGTTACGCAAGTGCAGCAAGAAGCCAAGGTAAGTTGCTAGCTAGCATTAAACTTATCTTATAAAAAACAATCAATCTTAACATAATCACTAGTTAACTACACATGGTTGATGATATTACTAGTTTATCTAGCGTGTCCTGCGTTGCATATAATCGATGCGGTGCCTGTTAATTTCTCATCGAATCACAGCCTACTTTGCCAAACGGGTGATGATTTAACAAGCGCATTCGCGAAAAAAGCACTGTCGTTGCACCATTGTGTACCTAACCATAAACATCAATGCCTTTCTTTAAAATCAATATACAAGTATATGTTTTTAAACCTGCATATTTAGTTAATATTGCCTGCTAACATGAATTTCTTTTAACTAGGGAAATTGTGTTACTTCTCTTGCGTCCCGTGCAAGCAGTCAGGGTATATGCAGCAGTTTGGGCCGCCTGGCTCGTTGCGAACTGTATGAAGACCATTTATTCCTAACAAAGACAGTAATTCATTTGCCAGAATTGTACATAATTATGACATAACATTGAAGGTTGTGCAATGTAACAGCAATATTTAGACTAATGGATGCCAACCGTTAGATAAAATACGGAACGGTTCTGTATTTCACTGAAATAAACGTTTTGTTTTTTAAATGATAGTTTCCGGATTTGACCATGTTAACTACTTTGGGGCACCCCCCCTTCTCAATTTCCGCCTAAAGACATACCCTAATCTAACTGCCTGTAGCTCAGGCTCAGAAGCAAGGATATGCATATTCTTGGTATAATTTGAAAGGAAACACTCTGAATTTTGTGGAAATGTGAATTGAATGTAGGAGACTATAACACAATAGATCTGGTAGAATAAAATACAAGGAATTAAACATACGTTTTCTGTTTTTTATTGTTGCTGCATCATCTTTCAAATGACCAAGAACAGCCAAACATACAGATAGGAGGCTGTGGATGATTTGAATGAAGATCATAAGATGGCAACAATAGCTGAGCAAAGTTTTAGACAGATAACTTCAAAAATGAGCGAGCTCAATGACATTGAGCATGAAGTCACCCAGGTGTCCCACACAAATGTACCCAAGTGGCCAAATTGGTACAGTGATACATTTTGAAGGAAATAACTATAAACAAAATACATAAATGCTATTCTAACACCCCCCCCCCCCCAACAAAAAAATTATAATATATATATATGAAAAAAAAAAATAATAAAAATAAATAATAATAAACAAACAAATAACAAGGGTAACTATTTACACATGTTCTCTTTACAATATTGTGAAGACCCTCAGTCCTCTACACAATATTGTGCTGCTGGTGCCATGGCCCATAGCAGTCTCTTTCTGCTGTAAAGCAGAGGCTTACTGAACAGGTGGTGCAGGTGATGGGGCATTTCCTGTGACAAAGCGCACAACGACGTCTCCCTACTGTGCCCTTTTTGCCCTGAAGCACATTCACGCCTGCAGAGATGAATCTGGGCAGGTGAACACCACTGGTTGTGGTGTTCACAGACTCTAGACTTTGTTTTAGCTTTTCCTGATTTATTCGCCATAATTTAAATATATAAACTTGTTGAAAATGCTATTGAATATGTACTGCTATGCGTTACACTCATGGCTCCGTCAAGTAGGATTTGCAATGGCGAATGAACCTCTTTTATGCCAAAATTTTCGACAAAGGCTGGTCTGCTCATTGGCTATCTTCCAAGCTAGATTTCAAGATGATCAGTGGTCATTGGGCCAAAATACAGTCAATCAACGATAGACCGGTCCTACCATTGGTGCGCAATGAGGTCATTGATTGGTGTCTTCTAATCGGTTTGTTTCGGTCAATACGTCCCGGGAAAAGAGCCATCATGTATGGTTGTGTTAGTAACAACCAGAGGATTGCAATGAAACCAACCATGACTGGATAAACATTTGTTTAGTGTGTGTAATTACCACGAACGCTTCGTCCAAAGTTGAATGAGATGGAAATCACGATGCAACCGGTTTACAAATGTTTCGTGTTAGGCTATAAAAATTTATTTTATCAAACAAAACGAACATTCACTGTGTAGTTAGGACACTTGGCATTGCCACCAGAGGAAGATCTTCAATGGTAAGCGATTTATTTTATTGTTATTTCTGACTTTCGTGACGCTAATGCTGTCTGGTTGTGACGCTAATGCTGTCTGGTTGGAAAATGCTAGTAATACCTGTGTGTGTGGGGCGCCGTCCTCAGAAAATCGCATATTTGCTTTTGCAGTAAACCTTTTTGAAATCTGACACAGTGGCTGGATTAATAAGACGTTCATCTTTTAAATGATGTAAGATACATGTATTTACAAGAATGTTTAATACAACGAATGGTGTATTTAAAATGTTAGCTCTCTGCAGTTTCACAGGATGTTGGCCTGGTGGGACGTTAGCGTCTCACCTACCCTAGAGAAGTTAATGTGTTTCTATGTGTTATGTTATAATTAAGTCTATGATTTGCAGTCTGACTGAGCGGAGGTAGGCAGCAGCAGGCTCGTAAGCATTCATTCAAACAGCACTTTCGTGCGTTTGCCAGCAGCTCTTCGCTGTGCTTCAAGCACCGAGCCGTTTATGAGTTCAAGCCTATCAACTCCCGAGATTAGGCTGTTGTAACCGATGTGAAATGGCTAGATAGTTAGCGGGGTGCGCGCTAATAGCGTTTCAATCGGTGACGTCACTCGCTCTGAGACCTTGAAGTAGTTGTTCCCCTTGCTCTGCAAGGGCCGCAGCTTTTGTGGAGCGATGGGTAACGATGCTTCGAGGGTGGCTGTTGTCGATGTGTTCCTGGTTCAAACCCAGGTAGGGGCGAGGAGAGGGACGGAAGCTATACTGTTTCACTGGCAATACTAAAGTGCCTATAAGAACAACCAATAGTCAAAGGTATATGAAATAGAAATGGTATGGAGAGAAATAGTCCTATAATTCCTATAATAACTACAACCTAAAACTTCTTACCTGGTAATATTGAAGACTCATGTTAAAAGGAACCACCAGCTTTCATATGTTCATGTTCTGAGCAAGGAACTTAAACGTTGGCTTTTTTACACGGCACATATTGCACTTTTACTTTCATCTCCAACACTTTGTTTTGCATTATTTAAACCAAATTGAACATGTTTCATTATTTATTTGAGGCTAAATTTATTTTAATTGATGTATTATATTAAGTTAAAATAAGTGGTCATTCAGTATTGTTGAAATTGTCATTATTACAAATAAATAAATGAAATAAAAATTGTCCGATTAGTCGGTATCGGCTTTTTTTGGTCCTCCAATAATCGGTATCGGTGTTGAAAAATCATAATTGATCGACCTCTAATGTCTACATGGAATAATTCCCCTCAATATAACCGACAATTGTAGTGGGTAAACAGTCCCCTCCTGCCGTTCTGAACTTAGCGAACTCAAAGAAAATCTGAGTAGAGACAGACAGACAGCCGGAGAGGGATTCAAACTGACAGAAAACATTTCCCTTTGGAGAGACTTGATTCAGGAAGATTAGGCTATTCCCCTCCTCGCCCAATATTAAGAGGACTTGTTTGAATGTCAGCACTACTGGAAGTGAGTGCAGACTGACTGAAAAGGTGCTTACATATGATTATTGAACTATAGAGACGGGTAGACAAGGCGCTATTAGTACAAAGGTTACCAGTTAATTTGTTTTCAAAGACAATTGATTGTGACCTCCACCAAAGGGTATTGATATAATTGCTTACCTGAATGTCTTATATGAACATAGTGCTTAAGAGTCAAATTTCATTTCACGTAATCAAATTACCATCAAAATAAATTTCCATCATTAAAATGATCAGAGATTAGAAAACCTAGGACTGATTTCTAGTCCCTCTAAAGCTTTACTAACGATCATGACAGACTATCACCATTCTCCCCTCATTCAGCTAGCCTAGCGGTTGCTGGTTTAGTCATCTCATAGAAGAGAATCATCACACAGAAGTCTGAGGATGAGTGCTGGTGCACCTGTATCACAGAACGCTCCTGGGCCCAACAACACCATCACTGCACATCACGGTTTGTGTTCCAAGGCTCTCTTGGCCCTGTCCCACGGGAATATAGAGACATCCTCCTAACGCTTGTTTACTCAGTAACTTCTACAGCTCTGACACCCTGTAAATGTGTTTTCTGCAGAGGTATTGAAGCTTTTGACCTTTTATTCTGTCAGGGAACTAAAGAAGTAATGGAAGACTTGAGAGGAAGACAAGAAAAAGCTAGCAAAGAGAATGCTCCCTCACTGCATGTTGCCTGAATGTTCCCTGCCATATTAGAATGTTGCCCATCTGGTTTTCTAGTTTAGTGCAGACTTTAGTTGCGACATAAAACGGTGATGGTAGCAAATGATTTGAACAGGATTTCAGTTTCACGTGTCTCTCATTTAACAGACCAAGTCTACAGAATTATGGTCGTTCCTAGTAAAGACTGGTAAAGACTGGCTAAATGGAAAAACTCAATTATTACTGAGGGCAGATCAGCTTGCAGTGCCAGTGACGTGGTCGGCCTTTCTACAAACCACTAACTCAAAGACCAAGTTAACAAAGAGGGAGGCTCAGGCACACTGGCCTGTTCATTATCCAGCTCTGAGAGGAGACGACGACAGCAACCACTTCTATTCTGTTCTGAATCTGGGCATTATGAAGGGAGTCCATGTCACATTAAGACCTTGGGTTTCTCATGGTCATGGTTCAGTGACGCTGCCTGTCATGTTTAAACATCACATCATGTAACTGATACCATCCTTTGATTAGCAACACTGATTGGTAACATTGGCTATTAAAGATGCATCTATGATGTCATCTGACCTGGCAGTGCTGGCACACTTAACAGGCGATCTGCCAAATGTGAGATGACTATAGTCCTCCAATACAAGGCAGCACAGCATCCATAGTTAAATGGATACTTTGGGATTTTGGCAATGAGGCCATTTACCTACTTCCCCAGAGTCAGATGAACTTGTGTATAGGATTTTCATGGCTCTGTGTCCATTATGAAGGAAGTTAGAGGTAGTTTCACAAGCCAAGGATAATTAGCACTGTGACGAAGTCTATGGTATCTGCTAGACTTCCAGTTACTGCACTAGCGCTAGTTAGCAATTGCACTAGCGCTAGTTAGAGGTCAATGTAAATTTTCCGGTGGCAATTTTTATGAATTGTTCAGCAGTCTAATGGCTTGGGAGTAGAATCTGTTGAGGAAGTTTTTGGTCCTAGACTTGGCGCTTCGGTACTACTTGCCGTGCAGTAGCAGAGAAATCAGTCTATAAATTGGGTGACTGGAGTCTCCGACAATTTTATAGGCTTTCCTCTGACACCGCCTATTATATAGGTCCTGGATGGCAGGAAGCTTGGCCCCAGTGATGTACTGGGCCGTTCGCACTACCCTCTGTAGCACCTAAGATGCCGTGCAGTTGCCATACCAGATGGTGATGCAACCGGTCAGGAAGCTCTCGATGGTGCAGCTGTAGAACCTTTAGAGGATCTGGGTGCCCATGCCAAATCTTTTCAGTCTCCTGGGAGTGAAAAGGTTTTGTCGTGTACACGACTGTCTTGGCATGTTTGGACCATGATAGTTCGTTGGTGATGTGGACACCAAGGAACTTGAAACCCTCGACCTGGTCCCCTACATCCCCATCGATGTTAATGGGGGCCTGTTTGGCCCGCCTTTTCCTGTAGTCCACGATCAGCTCCTTTGTCTTGCTCACATTGAGGGAGAGGTTGTTGTCCTGGCATCACACTGCCAGTTCTCTGACCTCCCTATAGGCCGTCTCATCGTTGTCGGTGATCAGGCCAAACCACTGTTGTGTCATCAGCAAACTTAATGATGGTGTTGGAGTCGTGTTTGGCCACGCAGTCATGGGTGAACAGGGAATACAGGAGGGGACAAAGTATACACCCTTATAACTGAGGGGCCTCAGTTATAAGGATCAGCGTGGCAGACATATTGTTGCCTACTCTTACCACCTAGCGGCGGTCCGTCAGGAAGTCCAGGATCCAGTTGCAGAGGGAGGTGTTTAGTCCCAGAGTCCTTAGCTTAGTGATGAGCTTCGTGGGCACTATGGTGTTGAATGGTGAGCTGTAGTCGATGAACAGCATTCTCACATAGTGGTTCTTTCTGTCCAGGTGAGAAAGGGCGGTGTGGAGTGCGATTGAGATTGCGTCATCTGTGGATCTGTTGGGGCGGTATGCGAATTGGAATGGTCTGGGGTGTCTGGGAGGATGCTGTTGATGTGAGCCATGACCAGCCTTTCAAAGCACTTGTAGTAGGATTCAATCTTAATCCTGTCTTGACGCTTTGCTTGTTTGATGGTTCGTCTGAGGGGATAGCGGAATTTCTTATAAGCGTCCGGATTAGTCTCCCGCTCCTTGAAAGCGGGAGCTCTAGCCTTTAGCTCGATGCGGACGTTGCCTGTAGTCCATGGCTGCAGGTTGGGATATGTACGTACAGTCACTGTGGGGAAGATGTCGTCGATGCACTTATTGATGAAGGCAATTTTTTATTTATTTATTTTTATTTTACCGTTATTTTACCAGGTAAGTTGACTGAGAACACGTTCTCATTTGCAGCAACGACCTGGGGAATAGTTACAGGGGAGAGGAGGGGGATGAATGAGCCAATTGTAAACTGGGGATTATTAGGTGACCGTGATGGTTTGAGGGCCAGATTGGGAATTTAGCCAGGACACCGGGGTTAACACCCCTACTCTTACGATAAGTGCCATGGGATCTTTAATGACCTCAGAGAGTCAGGACACCCGTTTAACGTCCCATCCGAAAGACGGCACCCTACACAGGGCAGTGTCCCCAATCACTGCCCTGGGGCATTGGGATATTTTTTAGACCAGAGGAAAGAGTGCCTCCTACACCACTTCCAGCAGCATCTGGTCTCCCATCCAGGGACTGACCAGGACCAACCCTGCTTAGCTTCAGAAGCAAGCCAGCAGTGGTATGCAGGGTGGTATGCTGCTGGCAATGACTGAGGTGGTGCATTCCTCAATGCCATTGGATAAATCCCGGAACACATTCCAGTCTGTGCTAGCAAAACAGTCCTGTAGTGTAGCATCCGCGTCATCTGATCACTTCCATATTGAGCGAGTCACTGGTACTTCCTGCTTTTGTTTTTGGTTGTAAGCAGGAATCAGTAGGATAGAATTGTGGTCAGATTTGCCAAATGAAGGGCAGGGGAGAGCTCTGTACGCATCTCTGTGAGTGGAGTAAAGGTGGTCTAGGATTTTCTTTCTTCCCTGATTGCACCTGTAACATGCTGGTAAAAATTTGGAAAAACTGATTTAAGTTTGCCTGCATTAAACTCCCCGGCCACAGGGAGAGCCGCTCCTGGGTGAGCATTTTCTTCTTTGCCTATGGCCTTATAGAGTTGGTTGAGAGCGGGCTTAGTGCCAGCTTCGCTTTGTGGTGGTAAATAGACTGCTACGAATAATACAGACGAGAACTCTTGGTAGATAGAGTACCTTATGATAAGTTGTCGACCACACTACCTCAGGTGAGCAATACCTCGAGACTTCTTTAATATTAGACATCACGTACCAGCTGTTATTGACAAAAAGACACACACCCCCACCCCTAGTCTTTCCAGAGGTAGTGTCTCTGTTCTGCGGGTGCATGGAAAATCCCGCCAGCTCTATATTGTCCATTTCTTCGTTCAGACACGTCTCGGTGAAACATAAGATGTTTCAGTTTTTAATGTCCCGTTGGTAGGATAATCTTAATAATAGGTCATCAATTTTATTTTTTAACGATTGCACATTAGCAAGAAGAACGGATGGCAGTGGGAGTTTACTCGCTCGCCTCCGGCTTCTCAGAAGGACAGCCAATCTGCGTCCCCTTTTCCGGCGTCTTTTCTTCATGCAAAAGGTGTGGATCTGGGCCTGTTCCAGTGAAAGCAGGATATCCTTTTCGTCGGACTCGTTAAAGGAAAAAAATTCTTCCAGTCCGTGGTGAGTAATCACTTTTCTGATGTCCAGAAGTTATTTTCAGTCATAAGAGACGGTAGCAGCAATATTATGTACACAATAAGTTAAAACATAAGTTACACAAAACGCAAAAAAAAATGTATGCCAATTTGTAGACTAGAAATCCAATTTAACTTAATTTTTACAGTTATACTTCTTTTACTGAGTTTTTATTCACTATACTGAATAGTTATTCATGCTTGTACATTTCAAATGTACAGTACTTCCATAATAATAGGCTCATGGGAGGAAGCAGAGAAATATGCTACTGAAACATGGCATAGTGGGGGTCTGAGGTTGGGATGCAGATTCTGGCAAAGGAGGAGACTTTTCTGTATAAACACACAGAGTAGCACCACAGCAGGTCCAATATAATCCTGTGGTACTATACACAGACAGGCTGCTGATTGGCCGATTCTCCCCCAGTGGGCCAACGCGCCCGCCACACATGGCCATGGTGGCCAAGGCGACAAACAAACACACACACACAGCTGACTCTGCAGTACCATATCTACCAGTCTCAGAGACAACAGGAAACAGAGCCACGGGATACTATTCCCACCAAAGGATGAAAAACAATTCTCCATGTGGCCTTCGACCTGTCAAACATGAATGTGCTCCATCTATCTGAAGATTTAAAGAACTCATGCAGCATTACCTTCCTGAGGGCAAATAGGGTAGGAATGAAAGGTCAAAACGTATAGCTCATCCATCCACCACTCAGCATAGCTTGCATGTTAAGCTCACAGGACGAGAGGTCATTCCTATAACTAGAAAAAGGGTACTTTGACATATTTGTGTTTGAGGTGCACGTGAGATGTAGGATGACACTGCAATACATGTTACAGTGTGTCAAATTGTATGCCACACCCGAAGGAATTTTAACTTTTAAACTCGGACAAAACAGAGATGCAGGTTCTAGGTCCCAAGAAACAAAGAGGTCTTCTGTTGAATCTGACAATTAATCTTGATGGTTGTACAGTCGTCTCAAATAAGACTGTTTCAAGGACAGCTTTTTTTCCCATCTACGTAACATTGCAAAAATCAGAAACTTTGTCCAAATGTATTCATACTTTTATCACTTCTAGGTTAGACTACTGCAATGCTCTACTTTCCGGCTTCCCAGATAAAACAGTAAATAAACTTCAGTTAGTGCTAAACACCGCTGCTAGAATCTTGACTAGAACCAAAGAAATTGATCATATTACTCCAGTGTAAACTGGCTTCCTTTTGAGGCTAGGGCTGATTTCAAGGTTTTACTGCTAACCTACAAAGCATTATAAGGGCTTGCTCCTACCTATCATTCCTATTTGGTCCTGCCGTACATACCTACACGTACGCTAAGGTCACAAGACGCAGGCCTCCTTACTGTCCCTAGAATTTCTAAGCAAACAGCTGGAGGCAGGGCTTTCTCCTATAGAGCTCCATTTTTATGGAATGGTCTGCCTATCCATGTGAGAGACGCAGACTCAGTCTCAACCTTTAAGTCTTTACTGAAGACTCATCTCTTCAGTCGGTCCTATGATTGAGTGTAGTCTGGCCCAGGTGTGTGAAGGTGAACGGAAAGGCACTGGAGCAACGAACCGCCCTTGCTGTCTCTGCCTGGCTGGTTCCCCTCTCTCTCTCCACTGGGATTCTCTGCCTCAAACCCTATTACAGGGGCTGAGTCACTGGCTTACTGGTGCTCTACCATGCCATCCCTTGGAGGTGTGCGTCACTTGAGTGGGTTGAGTTCATTTCATTTTATATTTCACCAGGTAGGCTAGTTGAGAACAAGTTCTCATTTACAACTGCGACCTGGCCAAGATAAAGCAAAGCAGTACAACACAAACAACAACAAAGTTACACATGGAATAAACAAGCATATAGTCAATAACACAATAGAAAAAAAAGAAAGTCTATATACAGTGTGCACAAAGGGCGAGGGGTAAGGCAATAAATAGGCCATAGTAGCAGAGTAATTACAATTTAGCAAATTAACACTGGAGTGATATATGAGCAGATGATGATGTGCAAGTAGAAATACTGGTGTACAAAAGAGCAGAAAAGTAAATAAAAACAATATGGGGATAGGGTAAGTAGATTGAGTGGGCTATTTACAGATGGGCTATGTACAGCTGCAGTGATCAGTTAGCTGCTCAGATAGCTGATGTTTAAAGTTAGTGAGGGAAATATAAGTCTCCAGCTTCAGTGAATTTTGTAATTCATTCCAGTCATGGGCAGCAGAGAACTGGAAGGAAAGGCGGCCAAAGGAGATGTTGGCTTTGGGGATGACCAGTGAGATATACCTGCTGGAGCGCATGCTACGGGTGGGTGTTGTTTACCTAGCATAGACTTGTAGATGACCTGGAGCCAGTGGGTCTGGCGCCGAATATGTAGCAAGGGCCAGCAGTCTAGATCATACAGGTTGCAGTGGTGGGTGGTATAAGGGGCTTTGGTGACAAAACAGATGGCACTGTGATAAACTGTATCCAGTTTGCTGAGTAGAGTATTATAAGCTATTTTGTAAATGACATCGCCAAAGTCGAAGATCGGTAGGATAGTCAGTTTTACGAGGGTATGTTTGGCAGCGTGAGTGAAGGAGGCTTTGTTGCGAAATAAGAAGCTGATTCTAATTTAATTTTGGATTGGAGATGTTTAATATGAGTCTGGAAGGAGAGTTTACAGTCTAGCCAGACACCTAGGTATTTGTAGTTGTCCACATATTCTAAGTCAGAACCGTCCAGAGTAGTGATGCTGGGACGGGTGGGCGGGTGAGGGCAGCGAACGGTTAAAAAACATGCATTTGGTTTTACTAGCGTTTATGAGCAGTTGGAGGCCACGGAAGGAGTGTTGTATGTCATTGAAGCTCGTTTGGAGGTTAGTTAACACAGTGTCCAAAGAAGGGTCAGATGTATACAGAATGGTGTCTTCTGCGTAGAGGTGGATCAGGGAATCACCCGCCGCAAGAGCAACATCAGTTGATATATACAGAGAAAAGAGTCAGCCCGAGAATTGACCCGTGGTACCCCCATAGTGACTACCAGAGGTCTGGACAACATTTGACACACTGAACTCTGTCTGAGAAGTAGTTGGTGAACCAGGCGAGGTTCACGTGATCTTCCCCCCCCCCCCCCATTGGGTCGTGCCATGGGGGAGATCTTCGTGGGCTATACTTGGCCTTGTCTCAGGATAGTAAGTTGGTGGTCGAAGATATCCCTCTAGGGGTGTGGGGGCTGTGCTTTGGCAAAGTGGGTGGGGTTATTTATATCCTGCCTGTTTGGCCCTGTCCGGGGGTATCGTCGGATGGGACCACAGTGTCTCCCGACCCCTCCTGTCTCAGCCTCCAGTATTTATGCTGCAATAGTTTGTGTCGGGGGGCTAGGGTCAGTCTGTTATATCTGAAGTATTTCTCCTGTCTTATCCGGTGTCCAAAGTGTATTTAAGTATTCTCTCTCTTTCTCTCAGAGGACCTAAGCACTAGGACCATGCCTCAAGATTACCTGGCCTGATGACTCCTTGCTGTCCCCAGTCCACCCGGTTGTGCTGCTGCTCCAGTTTCATTGGTTCTGCCTGAGGCTATGGAACCCTGACCTGTTCACCGGACGTGCTACCTTGTCCCAGACCTTCTGTTTTCCACTCTCTAGAGACAGCAGGAGCGGTAGAGATACTCTGAATGATCGGCTATTAAAGGCGACTGACATTTACTCCTGAGGTGCTGACGTGTTGCACCCTCTACAACCAATGTGATTATTATTATTTGACCCTGCTGGTCATCTATGAACATTTGAACATCTTGGCCATGTTCTGTTATAATCCCCATCCAGCACAGCCAGAAGAGGACTGGCCTGCCCTCATAGCCTGTTTCCTCTCTAGGTTTCTTCCTTCGTTCCGGCCTTTCTAGGGAGTTTTTCCTAGCCACCATGCTTCTACACCTGCATTGCTTGCTGTTTGGGGTTTTAGGCAGGGTTTCTGTACAGCACTGTGTGACATCAGCTCATGTAAGAAGGGCTTTATACATACATTTGACTGATTGATTGATGCGCTTACCTTTCTCCCTCCCCATATGGATCCTTCCATACATTTAAAATCTACACACAATACTCAATAATGACGAAGAGAAAACAGGTTTAGACATTTTTACAAATGTATAAAAAAAAAAAATAAAAAAAACGTTATTTTCATAAATATTCAGCCCCTTTGCGGTGAGACTCCAAATTGAGCTCAGGTACATCCTGTTTCCATTGATCATCCTTTAGGTGCCAAAAGGCACTCTCAAACCATTAGAAAAAAGATTCTCTGGTCTGATGGAACCAAGATTGAACTCTTTGGCCTGAATGCCAAGCGTCACGTCTGGAGGGAACCTGGTACCATCCCTACGGTGAAGCATGGTGGTGGAAGCATCATGCTGTGGGGATGTTTTTCAGCAGCAGGGACTGGAAGACTAGTCAGGATCGAGGAAAAGATGAATTGAGCATAGTACAGAGATATCCTTCAAGAAAACCTGCTACAGAGCACTCAGGACCTCAGACTGGGGCAAAGGTTCACCTTCCAACAGGACAACGGCCCTAAGCAAACAGCCTTGACAACGCAGGAGTTGCTTCGGGATGTCCTTGAGTGGCCCGGCCAGAGCCCGGACTTGAACCCGATCAAACATATCTGGAGAGACCTGAAAAAAAGCTGTGCAGCAACCCTCCCCATCCAACCTGACAGAGGATCTTCAGAAAATTATTGGAGAAACTCCCCAAACGCAGGTGTGCCAAGCTTGTAGCGTCATAACCAATAAGACACCCTGTTGTAATCGCTACCAAAAGGTGCATTCGACAAAGTACTGAGTAAAGGGTTTGAATACTTACGTAAATGTGATTTCAGTTTCTAATTGAATAAATTTGCAAACATTTACAAAAAAACTGTTTTTGCTTTGTCATTAAGGGGTATTGTGTTTAGATTGATTAGGAACAATTGTTTGTTACCAAATGTGGAAAAAGTCAAGGGGTCTGAATACTTTCCCAAGGCACTGTATATCACATTTCTATGCCACTTAAAATATTTACGGTACGTTATATTTCACACACAGGTTTCAGCCCTCTCAGCTCTGTCTACTTGTCCCAGGCTAGCTAGCTGATGGACTATTGTGCTCCACTTACCATGCGGTACTAAATCTGACAGACCAGGGCTGCTTGGCATTATGGAAAACCTACTTAGACCAATAAAGGCTGCGATGAATGTGACCAAGGGGAGGCTCTGAATGTTTGATAAAAAAATGGAATACTATCTGCAGCACGTACAGACTTAAACACAGTTCTAGGACATGTAGGTGCTCTGCAAGGCCAAAGGCACCTCCAGTGACAGCCCAAGGACAGGTTATTACGGAAGGGATGGGAAAGGGAAAAGGGGATACCTAGTCAGCTGTACAACAATGCACTCAACTGAAATGTGTCTTCTGCATTCAACCCAACCCCTCTGCAACAGAGGTGTGTGTGTGGGGGGGGGGCTGGCTGGCATAATCGACATCCACGTTTTCGACGCCCAGGGAACAGCGGGCCTACATGGCTTTTTATAAATGCATCTTGAAAGATTGGGCATGGGTAACGGATGGCATAAGGGAGGAATCCTGCCCACATGCACTGCATGCTCTCACAGACACTACAAATTAGAGCGTTTTTAATTAATAGTGAGATATAAGATGCAGTGTGGTGCTGTAATCCTGCAGTGAACTTGGAACGAAAAAAAGAAAAAGTGGACTGGTACCATTCGATTACACTCGCTCCCGTCAACCAACTGACATTTGGCCGATAATAGATCTTCCAGAAATTACTAACTTCCATATACCAACACCAATATGCCATGTCCATTATGGTCATTTAGGTACAAACGTAAGGTCTGCTAGGCAGAACTCACCTTGGTGGTGTCATCATGTGACCGTTGGTACCGTTTCCACCGGCACCCATAGATCCCTGTGAGACATGACAAACACAGCTGCCTCTCGTAAACCTGCAGGGGTTGGTGCTTCACCATGCTCCTTCAGTTCTGGCACGCCTCCAGACCTCTAACATCCCATTGACCAAACGGGAAACCTGCATGGGAGAGCAACAAGAAAACAGAAACATTAGTATTGCCTACAATACATTCTAAAAGGAAATATTGTATCCATTAGGACACAAGACCGGTGTAAGGTTGATTGTTGTGGGTATTTCACTGAGGTGACATTTGAAAATCAAGTCAGCAAGACAGATGAAATTTGAATAGCAACATGCCACACGCTTATTTACGCATGGAATGAGAAGAGAAAGATAGCGCCGCTAGAGATGCCAGCTTCGCTTCAAGTCCTTAGGAAACTGTGCATTATTTCGTTTTTTTATGTATTATTTCTTACATTGTTAGCCCAGAAAACATTAAGTGTTATTACATTCAGCCGGGAAGAATTATTGGATATCAGAGAGACGTCAACTTTCCAGAACAACGACCAGGAATACAACTTTCCCAAAGCGGATCCTTTGTCTGCACCTCCCAGGGCATTTGAACTGATTACAGAGGCCGACCCAAAACAACGCCGTCGAAGGAGCGGTCTTCTAGTGAGCCTTCGGATGCACGTACACCACCCACCGCTTCCAAGTATATTACTCGCTAATGTCCAGTCCCTAGTTAACAAAGTCGACAAAATTAAGGCAAGAGTTGCTTTCCAAAGACATATCCGGGATTGTAACTAGAGGTCAACCGATTATGATTATTCAACGCCGATACCGATTATTGGAGGGCCCAAAAAAGCCAATACCGATTATTGGAGGACCAAAAAAAAGACGATACTGATTACTTGGCCGATTTTAATATATAATTTGTAATAATGACAATTACAGCAATACTGAATGAACAATGAACAATTATTTTAACTTAATATAATACATAAATAAAATCTATTTTGTCTCAAATAAATAATGAAACATGCTCAATTTAGTTTAAATAATGCAAAAACACAGTGTTGGAGAAGAAAGTAAAAGTGCAATATATGCCATGTAAAAAAGCTAACGTTTAAGTTCCTTGCTCAAAACATATGAAAGCTGATGGTTCAATATTCCCAGTAAAGAAATATTAGGTTGCAGTTATTATAGGAATTATGACTCGTCGACTATTTCTCTCTATACCATTTGTATTTGACATACCTTTGACTATTGGATGTTCTAATAGGCACTTTAGTATTGCCAGACTGCTCTATCAAATATCAAAACATAGATTTAATTATAATAATCACAGAAATACGAGCCTTTTGTCATTAATATGGTCAAATTCAGAAACTATAATTTCAAAAACAAAACATTTATTATTTCAGTGAAACACAGAACCGTTCCGTATTTTAATCAAACGGGTGGCAACCCTGAGTCTAAATATTGTTGTTACATTGCACAACCTTCAATGTTATGTCATAATTATGTAAAGTTCTGGCAAATTAGTTCGCAACGAGCCAGGTGGCCCAAACTGTTGCATATACCCAGACTCTGCGTGCAATGAATGTAAGAGTGACAATTTCTCTAGTTAATATTGCCCGCTAACATGAATTTCTTAACTAAATATGAAAAAAAATATATATAATACTTCTGTGTATTGATTTTAAGAAAGGCAAAAGGTGTTTATGGTTAGGTACATTTTTTACATCTTTTTTCGCAAATGCGACTTTGTTATATCACCCGTTTGGCGAAGTAGGCTGTGATTCGATGATAAATTAACAGGCACCGCATTGATTATATGCAACGCAGGCTAGTTAACCTAGTGTAGTTAACTAGTGATTATGTGAAGATTGATTGTTTTTTATAAGATAAGTTTAATGCTAGCTAGCAACTTACCTTAGCACCTTGCTGCACTCGCGTAACCGGTGGCCCGCAGTTTCCTCGTGGGATGCAATGTTATCGTCCAAAAATGCCGATTTCCAATTGTTATGAAAACTTGAAATCAGCCCTAATTAAATCGGCCATGCCGATTAATCGGTCGACCTCTAATTGTAACATACTCTGTTTCACGGAGTCACAGCTAGCTGAGGACATGCTGTTGGAGTCTGTACAGGCAACATGATTTTCAGTGCATCACGCCGACAGGAACAAACATCTCTCTGGTAAGAAGGAGAGCGGGGGAGCATGTTTCATGATTAACCCATGGTGTAATTGTAACAACATACAAGAACTCAAAATCAGCATATTGATTGCAGTACACGAGCGAGTAACACATGCGAACACTGCTACTCTAACTTCCGCAATGCACACAAGGCCCTCCCCTGCCCTCCTTTTGGAAAATCTGACCATGACTCCATCTTGTTGCTCCCCTCCTAAAGGCAGAAACTAAAACAGAAAGCACCTGTGCTCAGGTCTATCCAATGCTAGTCTAACCAATTGGATTCCACGCTTCCACGATATGTTTTGGGTAGCCTCAGACAATAACATTGATGTATACGCTGACTCTGTGAGAGTTTATAAGGAAGTGTATAGATGTTGTACCCACTGACAATTAAAACCTTCCCTAACCAGAAAACATGGGTTGATGGAAGCATAAGCGCAAAACTGAAAGCACTACTGCATTTGGGGCAGCAGGGTAGCCTAGTGGTTAGAGAGTTGGACTAGCAACCGAAAGGTTGCAAGTTCAAATCGACGAGCTGACAAGGTACAAATCTGTCGTTCTGCCCCTGAACAGGCAGTTAACCCACTGTTCCTAGGCCGTCATTGAAAATAAGAATTTGTTCTTACCTGACTTTCCTAGTTAAGTAAAAAGGTAAATTTAAATCATGGCAAGGCAACTGGAAACACGGCCGAATACAAACACTGTAGTTATTCCCTCCGTAAGGTATTCAAACAAGCAATGTGTCAGTATAGAGACAAAGTGGAGTCGGAATTCAACGGCTCGAACACAAGACGTATGTGGCAGGGTCTACAGACAATCATGGATTACAAAAAGAAAACCAGCCTCGTTGTGGACATCGACGTCTTGCTCCCAGACAAATTAAACAACTTCTTTGCGCTCTTTCATGACAATACAGTGCCACCAACACGGCCCGCTACCAAAGACTGTGGGCTCTCCTCCTCCGTGGCCAACGCGAGTAAAAAATGTAAACATGTTAACCCTTGCAAGGCTGCCGGCCCAGATGGCATCCCTAGCCGCGTCCTCAGAGCATGCACAGACCAGCTGGCTGGTGTGTAAACGGACATATTCAATCAATCCCTTTTCCAGTCTGCTGTCCCCACATGCTTCAAGATGGCCACCATTGTTCCTGTTCCCAAGAAAGCTATGGTAACTGGACTAAATGACTATCGCCCCGTAGCACTCACTTCTGTCATCATGAAGTGCTTTGAGAGACTAGTCAAGGATCACATCACCTCCACCCTAGACCCACTCCACAGACGATGCAATCACCATCACACTGCCCTATCACATCTGGACAAGAGAAATACCTATGTAAGAATGCTGTTCATTGACTACAGCTCAGCATTCAACACCATAGTACCCTTCACATTCATCAAGCTTAAGCTTGAGACCCTGCGTCTCGACCCCGCCCTGTGCAACTGGGTCCTGGACTTCCTGACAGGCCACCCCCAGGTGTTGAAGGTAGGAAACATCTCCACTCTGCTGATCATCAACACTGGGGCCCCACAAGGGTGCGACATCACGTTTTACCTAACTTTTTAGTAGAGGCCAGGGATTAAATATTGCGGATTCCTTACGATGGGAAATTGGCTAAATTTGCCACAGGAAAATGTATTTTGGGTGGAAGAATCTAGGCGAAATGCCAGGGGAATGGACTCTAAAGGTAACACATTTAAATTAGATGGCCAAACACTCCTTGCAAACTCAGCATGCCTTGTTTGGTTTTTTTGATATCATGAGACATTTTGTGGTTTTATTTTTAAATAGATTTAGGTTTTATGTCGTCTTATTCTGGAATAGAATGGTCGAAAGGGTGGAGGGGTCACGTGGAATTGGTATTGGGGTTACCAAACCTAAAATGAACTTTAAAATGTTTTATGTGGTGTGGTGGTTATGGAGAATCATGGGGTAAGAAGACCAGTGTTAGACTCGGTGGTGAGATAATGTCGCCGTGTCTAAGGGTAGTACATGTTAAATAAAGGATGGGGTGGATTAAAACAAACATTTAATCATTGGAGTAAGGACAGTGAATTTACAATTAACAGGTTAGTTTATAATTAATACTTTTGGATTGCTGATTAAAATGTTGCATAGTGAATGCTAACGGAATGTACACTCTTTTCCAAAAGAGGGGTTTCATTATTTTGATTTGGAAGGTCCCCTGAGATTGAGGGGGGAGAGCAGTTAGTGATATTAACGTACCTGAATTAGGCCATAAACGAGTTCAAGATAATAAGTGAGGCCGGTTCATGTGTGTTCTGGACCTACGGTTCACCAGCACGCACACACCATTTACTGGTATTGAATGTGCGAGAGTGGTGTGTTGATACGGTGGGATTTATTGAATAGGGTCTTTTCAATTCAGTTAAATTGGGAATGCAGAAGGATGGAAATGTTTGAAAGGTATTTAAATGGTTTCTGAAGGACAGGGAAAGTAAACGTAGAGGAAACATTTTAATGGTGTCGAATGGCCTGTATCCTAAAAAATTATCGTGAGGAATGATCAACCTCACTAGAAATTAACGGAATAGGGGGATTTAATTATAAAATGAATGAGAAACCAGTCTCTATCCAAATTGTACCATTACTTTAGGAGATTATTATTTCCGTAGGGAGTTATAAAGAGTTGTAATTCTAAGTCGATTAGTTATTCGAATGTGTTTATTTTTGATTTAACATCTTTTTGAATCACGTGTTCGAAAGGGTAAAATGACCAGTTCCCTGAGGTCCTGGTCTTTGTGTACTTATACAGTGGTACAGTGTTCAGTCTGCATATAGAAAGGAAAATATGTGAATAAGGGATGACAATTATTTAAAATGGATTGTAATATATGTATTGCTGATTTCATTTTGTGTTTTGATACAAATTTTACCAGATTGGATAATGGAGTGTGGATTTCTGCGAGGGGTTAGGGTGCTAACTTCATAATCTGGTAACTCTTCCGAGAAGTCGCCAGTAGAATAAAGGAGCATGGACTAATTCAGAAAAATGGTTTTAGCAATAACAATATGTTATGCTTTTTGACATTTGTCGTTAAGATAATGTTATGGAGAAAAGGTTAATGTCAAAATCCATCATATAGTCAATGTTTGTTTGGATTTCCTGAAAGAGAAATGAACTAAACTGTTGTTATGATCTGTGTTTTTTTGAGGTTATCATAGAAGGTGGTCAGATCGTGTCTTAATGCATGGTCGGAATAACTTGACCACAGAGTGTGTGTAAACCTCAAAACCCTCTCTAACCGGCTGAAGAAAGAGCGACAAAAGGCGTGCAATGAGAGACAGTGACTTTTACCACTGCTATCTGAGTCCGAGCCATAAACCGGGGCCGGGGTGCTGATAGCGCCTGTGGAGTGAGCGTGGAGAGAGAGAACGGCTCAGGTAAGAGACTGGTGTACGTGGGAGAAACGGAACTATCTACTTGGATATTAAAATCGGGACATTATCAAGGGCCGTGAAATGTCACAGGCACGTTGGGAAAATGAACTGTAAACGATATCTGAAGAAGACACGCTAGAATGATAAGTGCCGGGTGAAGGAAAGGGGGGGTGGTGGTATACACCCTGCTAACTATTTAGACTAAGAATGCATTGAGATACTGATCTTTCATTACCAGGCCACTTGTGACAGGAAAACAGGGACAAAGGGGGGCTGTAATGAGAAGAGTTATTACCAGCAATAAAAGGTTGTTTATAAATATATGTTCTAACAGGGATGATGTGTGCTAAATTGAGAAGCTGGAATTCGAGTCCTAGACTCAAAGTCAGCACTAAGGACTGCCATTCTACATTTTGGTTGGATAATTGATCAAATGTTTTATTTGTGATTGGGATACAGCGAGAGAGAGATGCTACAGAACGATGAGGGGTGGGGGCGCTGCTAAAATGGATTTGGCCGAGAGAGTCTCCAGAAACCTTATCTCTAAGTGTCATCCTGAAGGGAGGTGGTTTGTTAGGGAATCACTGGATAATAGCTTGGGACAACCATGAAAGTTTTTTGTTCTCTTTTGTTTTACCCTGTATTCAGAATTGTAATGTTACATCGCATCAATGGATGGTGCTAAGTTATTAAACATGTACTGTTTCTCTTTCCTTTTCAAGTCAATATGTTTTTAGGTTTCGTGGAACATAAGGGTGTTCATTGTTCCAGAGGAGGGAATGATGTATATTGACTAACTGATGTGAGAATGTGTTAGTATGTTTATAACTGTAGTTCCCAGAGACTGTATATGGTTACAGGAGATAGCTGTCTTCCCTCTTCTATGAGCTAAATGTACACAATATGGGGATGTAGTTGAACATTACACATACTTAGCTCATGGTGAGAGTAGAAGAGATAATGGTGGCATTTTAGACATTATGGTAAACTTTCAGGACACATGTGACTCAGTTTTGTTAGGTTGGATATTTTTCCTAAATCATTCATCTTTTTCCCAATTTCTAACAACCAGCGAACATTTGACAGATTACATGCAGGAGTTATTCTCACGGCAGTCATAGTAGCGACAGTAACTGAAGGAGCATAACTAGTAGCGAATGATGCTATAATGACAGCATGGAACTGGACTACTGCTCAAATGAGGCGTATTGTGAGACTATAGTCATGGGACATGTTAGTAGTAGCAGGGGTTACTTTAGTAGCATTGTTGAAATATCAGTTTGAGGACTTGTGCCACATGGATTGGTAACTGGTAACTTGGAGACCGATGGGAGTACAGGGGAGGCTATTCAAATGTCACAAATTAGTGATCTTGCCATAGGAGAGTTTTTGTTGTCAGGAAATGACCCATGTGTTGCAGTGTGTATATCCTCAGGTGAAAGCAGAGATAACCAAGGGCACGGGCTGAATTCTGGAGATTGAGTGTACATCAAGATACACCAGGCGGGGGTGTTGGGACAGCGTTGATTTGGGCCACACACACTACTCCGTACAGTACCTGCAGCGGTAAAGATCGTCATGTCTCTCCTTGGGGGGTGCATAGTTCTCACATGAAGTGAGGTCCAGCAGCATAATGGGTGAGCTTGAAGACACCATGACAGAGGAAACGGAGCAAGCGAGCGAGACTAGATTCCACTAAGACATACAGATGGGTTGGTTCTGAGAGCTACTTTAAACATCCTAGTTGAGGTGAGGTTAGCTGCTTTATTGGTTAATGCATCATATCATAGAGGATAGATGTTTGGGTAATTGTACTATGAACAAAATGTTGAAGGCATTGATGTAAAAGCATTTACAGTGCTGAGTTACCTCAAGAGGATGTAACATTGATTAGGGATACACACTTGCATATCAGGTCAGGTGCCTATCAGGTAAAATGGAGGAGATGGGGAACAAAGTGAAAATGACATGGCTTGGGAACACCTCTCGGAACCTGGGGCTGAAAGGGGAAGACTGGGCAAAAGCATGAGGAAGCTTTTACAGAGCTTTCATTTCTGTGGAACCCAGCAGGAAAGTATCCGGGAGGCATAGAGTCAAGTGAAGAGAGAGTGGGAATTGTCATGGTCTCAGACTTTGGTTTTCATGCATAATAATTATGCATAGCTTATCAGATTATTAACTTCTTATGGCTGCAGGGGCAGTATTGAGTAGCTTGGATGAAAGGTGCACAGAGGTGCCCATATTAAACGGCCTGCTCCTCATTCCCAGTTGCTAATATATGCATATTATTCATATTATATGCTAATATATGCATATTATTCATATTGGATAGGAAAACCTCTGAAGTTTCTAAAACTGTTTGAATTATATCTGTAAGTATAACAGAACTCACATGGCAGGCAAAATCCTGTTTGTATTTTTTCTGGGGGTGCCAATTTTCAACCAAGCTCTCAAAGAGATCACAGCGAGCCATTGATGAGTTTTCACTTCCTACGGCTTCCACTAGATGTCAACAGTCAATAAAACTTTGTCTGATGAATCTAATGTGAAGGGGTGCCGAAGGAGACAGAAATGATTCACCACTGCCACTGGCCGACCATGCTTTCACCTTGCGCGTTCACGTGAGAGGCATCTCCGTTCCATCGCTCAACTGAAGTCAATTTAATTCTCCGGTTGGAACATTATTCAAGACGTATGTTAACAACATTCTAAAGATTAATTCAGTACATCGTTTGACATGTTTCTACTGACTGTAACGAAACGTTTGGACATTTCGTCACGTTATAGTGGTCGCGCTTTGAGACTTTAGTTAGGGCTTTGGTAAACTATTCGAAAGTAGCTAATTTGACAAATAACGGACATTAACAAACAAATCAAGCATTTATTGTGGACCTGGGATTCCTAGGACTGCATCCTGATGAATTCATCAAAGGTAAGGAAACATTTCTCATGTATTTTCTGGTTTTTGTTGAGTCCAACATGGCGGCTAATTTGGCTATTCATTTGAGCTCCGTCTCAGATTATTGCATGGTTTATTTTTCCGTAAAGTGTTTTGGAAATCTGACAGAGTTTGCATTAAGGAGAGGTATATCTATAATTCCATGTGTATAACTTGTATTATCATCTATATTTATGATGAGTATTTCTGTTGAAACGATGTGGCTATGCAAAGTCACTTGATGTTTTTGCAACTAGTGAATGTAACACGCCAATGTAAACTCAGATTTTTTAAAATATTAATATGAACTTAACAAGAAATTTGTGGTGAGGTTGAAAAACGAGTTAATGACTCCCACCTAAGTGTATGTAAACTTCCGACTTCAACTGTACGTTATATAG
Organism: Salvelinus fontinalis; assembly: GCF_029448725.1. Classification (NCBI taxonomy): domain Eukaryota; kingdom Metazoa; phylum Chordata; class Actinopteri; order Salmoniformes; family Salmonidae; genus Salvelinus; species Salvelinus fontinalis. The sequence continues at coordinate 23,085,270 of NC_074697.1, forward strand.
GTATGCACGTCAGCTTTGACATTGGTTTTGCAAATCGGCGTTAAACTAGACATTGTCGATACTGATGTTGGCATTTTTCGCTAATATCGTCTGTTTCCGATATGTTCACCGATATATCGTGCATCTCTAATCAAAGCAACAAAAAAACATGTTCCTTAGTGTCATTGAAGTACCTCAGTAAAATAGAACACACAGTGGCGGACTGGCCATCTGGCATGATGGGAATATGCTAGATGGGCTAGTCTATTTTTATCGCAGTGGGTCTGTCTAACTTGGTTTTATTGAGCAAAATGATAATTATCTGGCTAGTAATGGAGGCCTCATGGGGGGAAAAATTGTCTGGTGTGGGGGCCTCAAGGGGGGATTTTTTTTTTTAAACTTGTGTTAGAAATGCCAGGGCCGATTTCTGGTCCCAATCCGCCCCTGCACAGTACAATGACAAGCCCTTTCAGTGCTTTGATACCAAGCCAAGACACAAATTCGAATTGTCAAATCCTGGTGTGTGTGTGGCTGCCTCTTGTGGCTGTGGCTGCCTCTTGTGGCTTCCATCGATACCTACAAGGTCAGAGCTAAATTACAATATAGTCATAATTTAAAGGACTGGGCGCACAGAGCGTCTATTGAACATTTCATGGGGGGGGGCTGCACTGGGCAGGCGGGGAAGTAGCCAGTTTTGGCATGGGTCTACTCTGACTAATCACAGATTAATTACTCAGAGATTGACTGAAAGATCCTGCTGGCTCAGCAGCAACTCATATCAGCTGTAATAATAACAATAATGACGTTAACATTAAGCCTGGGCCTGGCTGGCTCCATACTGTATGTGTCACAGTCCTCCTGGGGTATGAAGGAGCATGCTGATCAAGTTTACTCTGAAAAATGCATGCTGATTACAATCTGAATGTGAAACAATCCAAGATGTTATCAAGAGTGTAAATAATTCATCTGTACACAAGATTACAACCGAGGATGTGAGTTTAAACTGCTAGTAAACATGGCTTGGTGATTAATGAAAATTATAACAAATTTATTTTTTATTTTTTATTTTACCGTTATTTTACCAGGTAAGTTGACTGAGAACACGTTCTCATTTGCAGCAACGACCTGGGGAATAGTTACAGGGGAGAGGAGGGGGATGAATGAGCCAATTGTAAACTGGGGATTATTAGGTGACCATGATGGTATGAGGGCCAGATTGGGAATTTAGCCAGGACACCGGGGTTAACACCCCTACTCTTACGATAAGTGCCATGGGATCTTTAATGACCTCAGAGAGTCAGGACACCCGTTTAACGTCCCATCCGAAAGACGGCACCCTACACAGGGCAGTGTCCCCAATCACTGCCCTGGGGCATTGGGATATTTTAGACCAGAGGAAAGAGTGCCTCCTACTGGCCCTCCAACACCACTTCCAGCAGCATCTGGTCTCCCATCCAGGGCCTGACCAGGACCAACCCTGCTTAGCTTCAGAAGCAAGCCAGTAGTGGTATGCAGGGTGGTATGCTGCTGGTAATGGAGATTAGAATGCAATATTATCAGCATGTTTCTCAATTGAAGATTTTGCCTGACTTGCTAGTCCTCCCACTGAGCAGGTTTTAATTGCAGCTATCCTATGGGCTGTCTTTGTGAGCAGCACTGTGCTTTAGGAGGGATTTGAAATGCATGTTAATTACACTCATCAGTATGCAATCAGGGCGGTGTGAGCTCTGCTGCTCAAGACAGCTGTTTATTGGCATCGTCGGAGGAGGCTGTGCTTCCTGTTATTAGTGGAACTGCAGTGAGGAGGGCAGGGGGCTTGTCAAGACCACCCTGTCATGCATGAGCTGGTCCTGTGGTGCAGCTCCGTGACCAGACCAAAATCAGGCTGAGCCATGTGGTGGAGTAAGACTAGTCCTGGCTGAGGAGCTTCAGGGTGCTGTAGGGTTTAGCTGAGGATCAGACACTGCTGCCTGCCCTGCCTTGCAGCAGCACAGCTATTTGATCACCTGTTTTTTGTCTAAATAAATCACATCAGAGGGGTGGATGGATGCATAACACAAGGACAAACCATGGGCTTATAAAATCTGCTGTGGAAACAAACTGCTGTCCAAAGACTTCCCAACCTCCCAGGCTGCACTGCTTCCATCAGAATCCTTAAGGCTGTAACTAAGTGACTATATGCACTTCGTATCTAAGGAACTGGGGTACTAGTAGTTCAAAGGTTTAGTGAGGAATGGATATATTAAAGTGAGTACTGCATAATGAAGTAGTTCCGGCTTCTATTCTTGGGCACTATCATGTGTGTGTGTGTGTGTGTGTGTGTGTGTGTGTGTGTGTGTGTGTGTGTGTGTGTGTGTGTGTGTGTGTGTGTGTGTGTGTGTGTGTGTGTGTGTGTGTGTGTGTGTATTAATATGGAGAAGAAAGGACTTGGGAGGGTCTTAGTTTCATAGACAGGATGATGACACTGAACTAACCAACTTCAAATATGAGCTCAAGTAAAACATATACACACCTATTCTAGGTCATCCTATTATGTAGTAGGGTTAATAGGCAGCACTCAACTTCACTGTAGTGAATATCTTGGATCATGCCATTCTCTGATAATTATTTGTATTTAGGTTTCTAGTCCAGTCAGGTTTCCAGAGTAGAGATTGATCGTTACAGAATATCCATTGCCCAATGAAGTGGATGGGTATTTTCAAATGGACCAATGGAAAGGCATGACCAATGACAATGGTTGGGCATACTCTTAGACTAGGTGTTCCAGTTCAGCATTAGTTACTAATACATTATAATGCACAGAATGCAGACAATTCGATATTCACAGAAAGGTTGTTTGCATTAGATAATGAACAGGCAAAGAGAGAGATGAGTAAAGGTGTAGACCTGTGGTCATCAACCAGTCGATCGCGATCGATGTCGATCTCCAAGGCATTCCTTGTCAATCACCAAACATTTATGTTAAAAAAATAACGATAAAGCCTTGAGTTCCTTTTTTTTCCTTCTTTTTTTTTTTCGCATTGTTGGCGGTAGGTGCACTTGAGTCAGCAGCCCTAGCGCCGGGAAGGCAGTGTTCCCATTTTTAACCATTTCATGTGTCTGATGGTAGAAGTCCGCCTACCTGGCAAGCCCAGAGAGACAATCAATGGCACCTAAAGGCCTAGCGTTGGCCTATCAGATAGATCACCATGTCTGCACAGTTTCCACTAGCCATAGGCTTAGACTGTAAAAGAGACCTTGGTCTCAGTCTTCCTTGTTGAAATAAAATGTATAATAAAAAAAAGAAGCTTTGAACGCACAGCAAAGATTATACTGTGAGATTTAAAAAATGTAAAACCATGTCTAGAGAGAGACTCAACGAATACTCATAAAAACAGCAGCTCTTTGCTGTAAGTTCATGTTAAGTTGTTACTCAGCATGGTCAACACTTCGTTCAACATTGTTATAAGCCATAAAGTGTGTGATCTCCCTACTTCCACTCACACTACAACCAGCACTTTTTATTTATTTATTTACTTTTTATTTCACCTTTATTTAACCAGGTAAGCTAGTTGAGAACAAGTTCTCATTTACAACTGCGACCTGGCTAAGATTAAGCAAAGCAGTGCGACAGAAACAACAGCACAGAGTTACATGGAATAAACAAGTGTACAGTCAACACAATAGAAAAAAAAGAAAGTCTATATACAGTGTGTGAAAATGGCATGAGGTATGGCAATAAATAGGCCATAGTAGCAAAGTAATTACAATTTAGCAGATTAACACCAGAGTGATAGATGAGCAGATGGTGTGTAAGTAGTGATACTGGTGTGCAAAAGAGCAGAAAAGTCAATAAAAACAATATGGTGATGAGGTAGGTAGATTGGGTGGGCTATTTACAGATGGACTATGTACAGCTGCAGCGATCGGTTAGCTGCTCAGATAGCTGATGTTTAAAGTTAGAGGGAAATGTAATTATCCAGCTTCAGCTTTTTGCGATTCGTTCCAGTCACTGTCAGCCAAAAACTGGAAGGAAAGGCGTCCAAAGGAGGTGTTGGCTTTGGGGATGACCAGTGAGATATACCTGCTGGAGCGCGTGCTACAGGTGGGTGTTGTTGTCGTGACCACTGAGCTGAAATAAGGCGGAGCTTTACCTAGCATTGACTTGTAGATGACCTGGAGCCAGTGGGTCTGGCAATGAATATGTAGCGAGGGCCAGCCGACTAGAGCATACAGGTCGCAGTGGTGGGTGGTATAAGGCGCTTTGATAACAAAACGGATGGCACTGTGATATACTGCATCCAATTTGCTGAGTACTGGTAGCTATTTTGTAGATGACATCGAAGTCGAGGATCGGTAGATCAGTTTTACGAGGGTAAGCTTGGCGGCGTGAGTGAAGGAGGCTTTGTTGCGAAATAGAAAGCCGATTCTAGATTTGATTTTGGATTGGAGATGTTTGATATGAGTCTGGAAGGAGAGTTTACAGTCTAGCCAGACACCTAGGTATTTGTAGTTGTCCACATATTCTAGGTCGGAACCGTCCAGGGTGGTGATGCTAGTCGGGCGGGCGGGTGCGGGCAGCGAACGGTTGAAAAGCATGCATTTGGTTTTGCTAGCGTTTAAGAGCAGTTGGAGGCCAACGAAGGAGTGTTGTATGACATTGAAGCTTGTTTGGAGGTTAGTTAACACAGTGTCTTAAGAAGGGACAGATGTATACAGAATGGTGTCGTCTGCGTAGAGGTGGATCACGGAATCCCCCGCAGCAAGAGCGACATCGTTGATATATACAATATATACACTGCAGCTGTAATGAATGACTACAGCAAAGTGTTCCGATAAACTGCCGTGGTTATTTTTAGCGGCTTGTGTCTTTTTTCATATCAAGGAATATTTAACTTTCTCTGGTCATAGGAGTAGCATGAATTGGTACATTTTTTGTATTGATTAATGTTGTATAGGCTTACGTTTTTTAAGTGATGTTTAAAAAAACTGAGGGGTCTCTGCTTGCATTTTGACCCAGAAAAGGTTGGTGACCACTGGTGTAAACCGTGCACCACCTAGATGAAAGCTCACTATGACAAACCATGACCAGGGTTGGGGAGTAACTGATTACATGTAATCTGATTACAAAAAAAAACGAACTAATCAGTTACGTTACCAGCAAAAATCATGTAAATCCAATTGCCTTGTATCTATCTTGCATAAAATTAGGATTAACAACTGCTTGTATGAAGTGCTAGACAAGATATGTAATGTAATGGCTGGGAATGTAGACTAAGCCTTCAAGATAAAGACAACAACATGAAAGATGTAGAAATAACTAATGTAAATATAGCCGATGCAGTTTAGACTATTTGCAGAGCAATCGTGATCTCGTCATCTCCAATGTGATCCAATTGAGTAAAGGCATGACTGAAATGTGTCTAAAGTGCCTTTTTCTCACGATTGTTAATTTTCCTGAGCATTATGCAATGGTGACCGATTGCAAGTAAAGAAGCCTGGCAGCATTCTGTTAGGAGCATGGGCTGTCCCAACAAAGTCACACATTGTCTGTTACCGTCTGCTAAACAAGACCAGCTCTTTCTTTACAAAGCCCAACGTTCTCAAAATATTTGTTGCGCACAGCAAATCACATGTTGCCTTGAATGCTCTCTGTCCTAATGTCTGAGAAATAAGACAGAAGGGGGAGGAAGGCCCAAATTGTTCATCTCAGATTCTGCTGCCTCATTTCCTCCAATCAAAGAGGCAGGGTAGGAAATGCTTCAGCACTTTTCCCAGGCCAGCAGAGAGAGGGGGGAGAGTGAGACTCCATTAACCACCAAACAGACTAGAAGTAGACTGAGGCCAAGTAGCACAGGCCTTCAGCATGACCAGATGTCAGGCCACAGCCATTGGGCTGGAGTGTTACAGATAACATAGTACAGACACCTCTCAGACTTTCATAGCTTCTCCTCTCAGCAGAGGTAACACACTGGAATGTTTTATTTGTACCTTTATTTAACTAGCCAAGTCAGTTAAGAACAAATTCTTATTTTCAATGACGGCCTAGGAACAGTGGGTTAACTACCTGTTCAGGGGCAGAACGACAGATTATTACCTTGTCAGCTCAGGGATTCAACGTACTAACCACTAGGCTACCTGCCGCCCCAACTAGCTGGACCTCAAAGACCCATAGGCAGCTAAACTTCAGAGTCAGTCGGATTCAGATTCCCAAGGCTATTTTAGATGGACTTTGTGCAAACTTAAATCTATAGACAATTGACCATACGCTAAACCCCGCCTCAGAATTTTGGGCAACAAATCACAATGCTCCAATCGAGTCCGACACCTCCGACAAGCTCACGTTTGAAATCACATGAAACTGGGGAAAAAAATTTAAAATTAAAAAAATAAAAATAAAAAAAAAATCAGCCAATCCTCCATCGTTCACGCAATGGAAAGGTCAAATGCTTTATTCTAAAAATGTAAAGAGAGTGGGCAACATAGAGAAACAAAATTGTGCAGTTTGAGGCCATGAGGCAGAAAGTGATAAGGGCGCTAGAGATAGGGGTGGGGGCTAGTGGGTCTGGGCAGATGTGATATAGTCATGTGTGTATGATGTAGTCGTTTGTATGTCTATGTTTTGTATTGTTAATAAAATATAAAAACTTATAAATCGCATGAAATGATGAAAAAAAAGTTATGGATAAATAACTGAACAGTGCACCAGCAGGACTTGCTACTCTGATTCCTGAAATGCAGGGGGTATTTTTCAAATCCAAAATGATACTTTTGTTACATTGTTTGCTAGCTCAGCTGGTTAGCTAGCTCTCAGTCTCATTAACCATCAAGCATTGCTAGCTAGCTACTTAATATAACTTGCTTTTTCAAAATGTAAGTTAACTAGCTAAGTTAGCAATGTTATGAATACAACTCCCATTTGCTGTCGACATCAGGATATGATTTGAAACCTCTAGCTCCAAAAGTGGTTATAGCTTTGATTGCATGCTGACAGTGAATTAAGACCCATTCACATTGTAATGACAGTCCACCACAACATACCCAAGTTTCCCGACTAGCAAGGGGTAGTCTGCATTTAATTTAATTGGGTATTAGAAACACAGTTTTAGATCATTGTGAGGGGATTTCGCCAGTGGTTGAATGGGAAATTGGGCTTCCGGGAAAATGTTGTCCGAGGCCGCAACAGTAATCAAGGGGGACAGGGCTTCGCAAAGGGTCAATTGTTGAGATGGAGCTCCAAGCATGGATTCCCTTTTTCAATTGATAGATTAGTTTGGTCCTTTCATTAGTACCTGACATTCTATCATAAGACCACCTCATTAAAGGATTTTATTGGCTTTAATAAATCTCTCCTCATTGCCATTAAAAACCACAACCATCGCCTTGGAGAATTGAGCTAAAGCCATCAAGCATATAGATGAATAGGGGAGGCTTTGGTTAATGAAACACTCAGTGAAGAGTACATTTTAACAAGCAGGCTGATAGTAATTAGATCACTGACGTTAAAAGAAGCTCAGAGTCTCAGGCAGAGTTGATGAGTCAGTGGAGTGGTGACAGTCAGCCTGTCACTCAGTGTCACGTCTGCCCTCTCCTCTCTCCCTCTGTGATTCATCAACACATTTAATTAACAGATGGTTGGTTTTCATTTGGTCAATTGCGAAACGAGTGACTTCCTCCCTCGAGTCACTCTCCCACATGGCTCCAAAAGGCTGACACAGCTCCTCGTCCCACTTGCGCTAAATCACTTGCCAGGAACTGCGGCGCATATTCATGCACCAACACCTCGTGAGCCAGAGAGCTCACCTCAATGCGTCGAGTGGCATGCTACAACTGTCTGTTTAGGTGTGTGGGCTCCAATCTCACTCTGTGCAGGTTTGATAGAGTTCCATGTGCAGTGGGCGGAATTATTGAGTCTCTCCTATTCCAGTCCTGTATTAGACTCCTCGGGCCCAGTGAAGTGCACTGCAGAGTGCATTAGGGAGTAGATATAGTGGAAGTATTCTTGAGAGCCTGCCCACTCCACATCAACCCACTGAGGTACAGAGGCACCAACAAAGTGGTTGATTCATAATAATATCACTCATTTCTTAAGGGAAACTATTCTGCATTTAGGCATCCCATTGGGAAATACAATTTTAATTGTCTATAATGGGACGACATAATGAAATGAGGGGAATCTAAGGCACACTGTGATACTTAGTCATTTAAATAAACAGCAGTTTGAGTGACATAAGAGAAATTCATTACACAGCCCACCCTCTCACATTTCAAATCCTCTTCCTATTTCAGGGTCAATCATTCTAAGTTAATCCTATTTAGTGAAATGGACTGGGCTGTGTCTGAGAGGGCTGCAAATACAATAATTTCACATGGCTATAGCAGTGGTATGTGAAAGAAATAGGATTAGGCCAAGATGCCCAGGACTAAATTAAAATCTTAAAATGCCAAATGTCACATGATTACATTTTCAATTAATTCTCTCATCAACAGCCTTTTCAGTGTCATATAGGCATCCAATCAAAGGGAATAGTGGGTGGTTTAGAATAGGAGACCTCATGAATGTAATGCACTGTCGTAGATTGCTTACAACAGTAAATGTTCAATATAAAACTCAATCATATAGGATATGTGTCCCCCTTCAGTGCCAACTACCTTTTAATGCAGAGCAACAGCAATTTATAATATAGTGGTGAGAAATTTCTCTCAAGGTAGTATATGGCTTCAAACCAGATATGTGAGACGTTGTTCGCCCACATCTACCCCAATGCCATAAGACTGCTGTACAGTTAATTAAACGGCTACCTGGACATATTACCTCAAATCACCAACTACCTTGTACCCCAGTACACTGACTCATTACCGACACTCCTTGTACAGTGGGGCAAAAAAGTATTTAGTCAGCCACCAATTGTGCAAGTTCTCCCACTTAAAAAGATGAGAGAGGCCTGTAATTTATCATAGGTACACTTCAACTATGACAGACAAAATGAGGGAAAAAAATCCAGAAAATCACATTGTAGGATTTTTTATGTATTTATTTGCAAATTATGGTGGAAAATAAGTATTTGGTCACCTACAAACAAGCAAGATTTCTGGCTCTCACAGACCTGTAACTTCTTCTTTAAGAGGCTCCTCTGTCCTCCACTCGTTACCTGTAGTAAATGGCACCTGTTTGAACTTGTTATCAGTATAAAAGACACCTGTCCACAACCTCAAAACAGTCACACTCCAAACTCCACTATGGCCAAGACCAAAGAGCTGTCAAAGGACACCAGAAACAAAATTGTAGACCTGCACCAGGCTGGGAAGACTGAATCTGCAATAGGGAAGCAGCTTGGTTTGAAGAAATCAACTGTGGGAGCAATTATTAGGAAATGGAAGACATACAAGACCACTGATAATCTCCCTCGATCTGGGGCTCCACACAAGATCTCACCCCGTGGGGTCAAAATGATCACAAGAACAGTGAGCAAAGATCCCAGAACCACACGGGGGGACAAAGCCTACCATCAGTAACACACTACGCCGCCAGGGACTCAAATCCTGCAGTGCCAGATGTGTCCCCCTGCTTAATCCAGTACATGTCCAGGTCTGTCTGAAGTTTGCTAGAGAGCATTTGGATGATCCAGAAGAAGATTGGGAGAATGTCATATGGTCAGATGAAACCAAAATATAACTTTTTGGTAAAAACTCAACTCGTCGTGTTTGGAGGACAAAGAATGCTGAGTTGCATCCAAAGAACACCATACCTACTGTGAAGCATGGGGGTGGAAACATCATGCTTTGGGGCTGTTTTTCTGCAAAGGGACCAGGACAACTGATCCGTGTAAAGGAAAGAATGAATGGGGCCATGTATCGTGAGATTTTGAGTGAAAACCTCCTTCCATCAGCAAGGGCATTGAAGATGAAACGTGGCTGGGTCTTTCAGCATGACAATGATCCGAAACACACCGCCCGGGCAACGAAGGAGTGGCTTTGTAAGAAGCATTTCAAGGTCCTGGAGTGGCCTAGCCAGTCTCCAGATCTCAACCCCATAGAAAATCTTTGGAGGGAGTTGAAAGTCCGTGTTGCCCAGCAACAGCCCCAAAACATCACTGCTCTAGAGGAGATCTGCATGGAGGAATGGGCCAAAATACCAGCAACAGTGTGTGAAAACCTTGTGATGACTTACAGAAAACGTTTGACCTCTGTCATTGCCAACAAAGGGTATATAACAAAGTATTGAGATACTTTTGTTATTAACCAAATACTTATTTTCCACCATAATTTGCAAATAAATTCTCCTACAATGTGATTTTCTGGATTTTTTCCCCTCATTTTGTCTGTCATAGTTGAAGTGTACCTATGATGAAAATTACAGGCCTCTCTCATCTTTTTAAGTGGGAGAACTTGCACAATTGGTGGCTGACTAAATACTTTTTTGCCCCACTGTATATAGCCTCGTTATTGTTATTTTATTATGTTATTGCATTACTATTTTCTTTTTATCCATTTGTTAAAATGTTCTTACTTTTTAAACTGCATTGTTGGGAAAGGGGTCGTAAGTGAGCATTTCTCAGTAAAGTCTACATTTGCTGTATTCGGCGCGTGTACAAATAAAATGCGATTTGATTTTGTAGCCTACTAGCCTTGAACATGACCATGATGCACGTGGCCTCAAGCTACACAGAAATCACAGCAACCCCATCACACACCGTTCCTAACAGGAGTCCATGATAAATCACACAGACAGCTGTAACGGTGTGCTGTGGCATGACTTTGCGTGCCGTGCGCAGTCAGAGCAGACGACCGTCCCAGGCCCAGCACACTCCTATACACCCTTCACCCCCACAGCTGCTAAACAAAAAGAGGACAATAGCAGGCTAACACACAAAACACTTTCCAAAAGTACTCCCGTCAGCGTAACTCTAATGCAAATGTGAAGGATACAGTTGGCACATTCCACTGGACAGGCAGAGGGATGTCCTGGCATCCCCGATCATCAGAGAGAGAGCCTGATGATCATGAACAACCATTGTTCAGCAGAGTTCCAGGTGGGTGGGTTTTAAACTTTTGGGACTATTCCATTAGGTGCCATCATGTTAGACTCGCTAAGTTAAGCACAACTTTTAAGCTTTTTTGGAAAGATATCAAATGCTATATTGAAAAAATATATACGCAACACGTAAAGTGTTCATCCCATATGCACAAACTGCTTATTTCTAAAATTATTTGCACATATTTGTTTACAACCCTGTTAGTGAGCATTTCTCCTTTGCCAAGATAATCCATCCAACTGACAGGTGTGGCATATCAAAAATTATGATCATTACACAGGTGCATCTTGTGCTTGGGACAATAAAAGGCCACTTTAAAATGTGCTGTTGTCAAACAACACCACAGATGTCTCACTTTGAGGGAGAGCGCAATTGGAATGCTTACAGCAGGAATGTTCACAAGAGCTATTGCCAGAGAACTGAATGTTAATTTCTCTATCATAAGCCGCCTCAGTGGTTTTAGAGAATTTGGCAGTACGTTCAACTGGCCTCACAACCGCAGACCACGTGTAACCATGCCAGTTTAGGACCTCCACATCCGGCTTGTTTACCTGCGGGATCATCTGAGACAAGCCACTCAGACAGCTGATGAAACTGTGGGTTTGCACAACCGAAGAATTTCTGCGCAAACTGTCAGAAACCGTCTCAGGAAAGCTCATCTGCGTGCTCATCGTCCTCACCGGAGTCTTGACATGACTGCAGATCGGCATTGTAACCGACTTCAGTGGGAAAATGCTCACTGTCGATGGCCACTGGCACGCTGGAGAAGTGTGCTCTTCACGGATGAATCCCGGTTTCAAACGTACCGAGCAGATGGGAGACAGCGTTTATGGCGTTGTGTGGGGGAGCAGTTTGCTGATGTCAACATTGTGAACAGAGTGGAAATGGGGTTATGGTATGGACAGACAAGTTGCAGACAATGAACACAATTACATTTTATCAATGGCAATTTGAATGCATAGATATACCGTGACGAGATCCTGAGGTCCATTGTCATGCCATTTATCGGCCGCCATCACATGTTTCGGCATGATAATGCACAGCTCAATGTCGCAAGGATCTGTAAACAATTCCTGGAAGCTGAAAATGTCCCAGTTCTCCAATGGCTTATTGGCCTGTACTGTTAAGTAGGGATAAAACAGATGTGTGCGCCCTGGCTCTCTGAGCTTTAATTGGGGCAGGCAGCTAGCCTTGGAAACAGATGAGCGTGCTTGTGAATAATCAATCTGAGACATTGTCTCTTCTTAGGGACATTGGGGTACACTAATTAGCCAGCTACTCACTCAGAAGGAGGGGGGGATATTGATGAGGCACCAAGACCACAGGTAGCCTTAATATGAGGCCTGAAAACTCACAACAGCATTAACACTAGCAGTACATTCATTACGTGGTGTATCCATTATACGGTGCATCCATGTTGAAAAAGCCTGACCATCACCACAACACACACTTGGGAAGTAGTCCGCACTCCACAGTTGAGTCATCAAGTTCATCAGCTCCATAGTTTCCATTAACCCTGGCATACGGTAGGTAGTTAGGCAAGTAGGATTGGATTCTAATAAAACATGCAGTCACAACAGAGCACTAAGCTGCTTCAACTTCACTCCTCTGGAGTCCTTTTCCAACAGCCAGCTCCATAGGCCTGACCCCTCGGAGTAACTGTGCTCTATTGCTCCAGACTAAATGCCATTTCATGACAGCTGACAGGAAGCGACCAGATCCTTCGCAGCAAGCTGACTTCCCAGAACACACTGGGCCACACTGGGCCAGAAAGGCCATCACCTGTCAGATGTGTTCTGAGATGAGCATGCATGCAGTGCGCTGGGCCAGGGAGCTCAACCTTTAGAGGTGTTATGCCTCATGCATCTGAAAGAGCCATGGGGTTTTATGGAGATGGACAATGGTGCTCTGCAAAGCCATAAAAAAAAAACAGGCATACACCACCCCAGTGGACAAATTACAAAAGCCATGCAGGGAAGCAAAAGCAGTGCTCAGACTACTGTATATTTTCTCGAAGTGCCTACCATCGCTCCCTGTCAATTCCTACCATCACGCCCCATCATTCCTAATCAGGTGGTTCTGGATGAGGGATCCCCTTGCAGATATTTTTCATCTCAATATCAAATAATTTAAGGGTAAGAACTCAGTTTTCAATTAAAATGGTAAAAGAAACAAAATACCTTCTTAGCAGAGAGAAATTTCTCAAGCAAGAAATTTGTTAGCACTGTCTGGGAGTGGGGAGGGGGAAACGAAAAATTTGCTATTATTGGCAGAGGTTTGGAACCCTTATTGGTTTGTTATCTAATTTACTGCATGTTGATGTCACCATGGAAGGCCAAAACTCCAGAGCACCAAATCAGGCTGAAATGTCAGGCAGTCTTTTCAGAGTATTATTCCAACCTCAGTGTGAATATACAGTACCAGTCAAAAGTTTGGACACCCCTACTCATTCAAAGGTTTTTCTTTATTTTTTACTATTTTCTACATTGCAGAATAATAGAAGACATCAAAACGATGAAATAACATATGGAATCATGTAGTAAACAAAAATATATTTGAGATTCTTTGAAGTAGCCACCCTTTGCCTTAATGACAGCTTTGCATACTTTTGGCATTCTCTCAATCAGCTTCATGAGGTAGTCACCTGGAATGCATTTAAATTAAAAGGTGTGCCTTGCTAAAAGTTAATTTGTGGACTTTCCTTAATGTGTTTGTGACAAGGTAGGAAGATGGTATTTTATATTTTATGTATTTTTTATTTTACCAAATAGGGCTAAGTCCATATTATGGCAAGAACAGCTCAAATAAGCAAAGAGAAATGAGAGTCCATCATTACTTTAAGACATGAAGGTCAGTCAATCCGTAAAATTTCAAGAACTTTGAAAGTTTCTTCAAGTGCAGTTGCAAAAACCATCAAGCGCTATGATGAAACTGGCTCTCATGAGGACCGCCACAGGAAAGGAAGACCCAGAGTTACCTCTGCTGCAGAGGATAAGTCCATTAAGTTCATTCTTGGGGCAGCAGGTAGCCTAGTGGTTAAAGCGTTTGGCCAGTAACCGAAAGGTTGCTGGATCGAATCCCCGAGCTGACAATGTAAAAATCTGTCGTTCTGCCCCAGAACAAGGCAATTAACCCACTGATCCTCGGTAGGCCATCAAAGGAAATAAGAATTTGTTCTTAATACCACAGAGCGGAAATCCCGCTAGCGGGATCAAATTCGACAACATCCGGTGGAATCGGAGCATGCCAAATTCAAAATACAAAACCGTAATATTAAACATTCATGAAAATACAAGTATCCTACATAATTTAAAAGCTTAACTTCTTGTTAATCCAGCCGCTTTGTCAGATTTCAAAAAAGGCTTTACGGCGAAAGCATACCATGCGATTATCTGAGAACAATGCCCCACACACACACACACACAAAGGTATTAAACATTTTCCAAACCAGCACAGGTGTCATAAAAGTCAGAAATAGCGATAAAATAAAACACTTACCTTTGAAGATCTTCCTGTTTGCAATCCCAAGGGTCCCAGCTACATAACAAATGGTCGTTTTGTTCGATAAAGTCCTTCTTTATTACCCAAAAAAAGTCAGTTTAGTTGGCACGCTTGATTCAAGTAATCCACCTGTTTCCCTTGTTCAAAATGCATACAAAGGAATCCTGGAAGTAACCAATAAACTTTGTCCAAACAACGTTTCTAATCAATCCTCAGGTACCCTAATATGTAAATAATGAAATTTAAGACGGAGAATAGTATGTTCAATACCGGAGATAAATAACGAATTGCGCGCCGTCATCCACGCGTGCCACAATACTACAGTCAAAATGGGAGCCACCTAGAAAAACGACAAATTCTAGCTCATTTTTCAAACAACAAGCCTGAAACTCTTTCTAAAGACTGTTGACATCTAGTGGAATCCCTAGGAACTGCAATCTGGGAGGTATTCCTTTGATTTTCCCATAAACAAGGATTTGGATGGGCAGACACCTCAAAAAAAATCTAAATGGATTCTTCTCGGGTTTTCGCTTGCCATATCAGTTCTGTTATCCTCACAGACATTATTTTAACAGTTTTAGAAACTTCAGAGTGTTTTCGATCCAATACTACCAATGATATGCATATCCTAGCTTCTGGGTCTGAGTAACAGGCAGTTTACTTTGGGCACTTCAGTCATCCGAAATATGGAATACTGCCACCGGCCTTCAAGAAGTTAACTGACTTGCCTAGTTAAATAAAGGTCAAATAAAAAAAACTTCATTTTTTATTTATTTACCTGCACCTCAGATTGCCCAAATAAATGCTTCAGAGTTCAAGTAAGACATCTCAAAATCAACTGTTCAGAGGAGACTGAGTCAGGCCTTCATGATCGAATTGATGCAAAGAAACCACTACTAAAGGACACCAATAATAATAAGAAGAGAGACTTGCTTGGGCCAAGAAACAAACAATGGACAATAGACCTATGGAAATCTATACATTAGTCTGATGAGTCCAAATTTGAAATTTTTGGTTTCAACCTCCGTGTCTTTGAGACGCAGAGTAGGTGAACGGATGATCTCCACGTGTGGTTCCCACCGTGAAGCCTGGAGGAAGAGCGATGTTTTTTTGCTGGTGACACTGTTAGTGATTTATTTAGAATTTAAGGCACACTTAACTTCTCTAGGGTAGGGGGCAGCATTTTCACATTTGGATGAAAAGCATATTCAACTGCCCAAATTCAACTGCCAGTTACTTATCCCCAGGAGACAAGATATGCATATTATTAGTAGATTTGGATAGAAAACACTCTGAAGTTTCTAAAACTGTTTGAATCATGTCTTTGAGTATAACAGAACTTATTTAGCAGGTGAAACCCCGAGGACAAACCATTCAGAATTGTCTCACTGTCTTTTCAATGAGTTTTCATTGGGAAACCAGATTTCTAAGCGAATTGCTTGCAGTTCCTATGGCTTCCACTAGATGTCAACAGTCTTGAGAAATAGTTTGAGGTTATTCCTTTGTGTAATGAAGAAATACGGCCATCTTGAAGCCGAGGCACTCCAGGTGTCCTGGACATGCGCTTCAATCAAACAGAAAGCATGCAACATTTAATTTAATCCTGTATTGAACACATATCATCCCATCTTCAATTTTATCGATTATTAACGTTAAAAAATAAATGGACATTTTGGATATATATCGACGGGATTAATCGAACAAAAGGACCATTTGTGATGTTTATGGGACATATTAAAGTGCCAACAACAGAAGCTCGTCAAAGGCATGAATTATATTTTTATTTCTGTTTTTGTGTCGTGCCTGCAGGGTTGAAATGTTCTCTCTTTTGTTTACTATGGGCTATGCTCAGAAAATAGCATCGTATGCTTTCTCTGAAAAGCCTATTTGAATTCTGACATGTTGGCTGGATTCACAACCAGTGTAGCTTTAATTTGGTATCTTTCATGTGTGATTTAATGAAAGTTTGATTTTATAGTAATTTTCATAGTAAATAATTTTAATTTGGCGCTCTGCATTTTCTCAGGCTTTTTGCCAAGTGATACAGTAGCGTCTTGCCTAAACTCAGATTTTGGATATAAATATGAACTTTACCAAACAAAAAATACATGTATTGTGTAACATGAAGTCCTATGAGTGTCATCTGATGAAGATTATCAAAGGTTAGTGATTAATTTTCTCTATTTCTGCTTTTTGTTAATGCTCTCTTTAGCTGGAAAAATAGCTATCTTTTTCTGTGACTTGGCTCATACCTAACATAATCGTTTGGTGTGCTTTCGTCGTAAAACCTTTTTGAAATCGGACACTTTGGCGGGATTTACAACAAGTGTAGCTTTAAAATGGTTTAAAATACTTGTATGCTTGAGGAATTTAAATTAAGGGATTTCTGTTGTTTTGAATTTGGCACCCTGCAATTACACTGGCTGTTGACGAGGTGGGACGCTACCGTCCCACGTACCCTAAAGAGGTTAACCAGCATGGCTACCACAGAATTCCGCAGCAATACGCCATCCTGTCTGGTTTGCACTTAGTGGGACTATAATTTGTTTTTCAACAGGATAATAACCTAACACACCTCCAGGCTGAGAAGGAGTGATGGGGTGCTGCATCAGATGACCTGGCCTCCACAATCACCTGAACCAATTGAGATGGTTTGGGATGAGTTGGACCGCAGAGTGAAGGGAAAGCAGCCAACAAGTGCTCAGCATATGTGGGAACTCCTTAAAGACTGTTGGAAAAGCATTCCAGGTGAAGCTGGTTGACAGAATGCTAAGGCAAAGGGTGGCTACTTTGAAGAATCTAAAATATATTTTGATTTGTTTAACACTTTTTTGGTTACTACATGATTCTGTGTGTTATGTCATAGTTTTGATGTCTTCACTATTATTCTACAACGTAGAAAATAGTAAAAGAAAAGAAAAACCCTTGAATGAGTAGGTGTCCAAACTTTTGACTAGTACTGTATATATACGAAAACATAGGAAAATCACATTTTTGACTTTATTGTGGTTGACTTAAAGTTTTTGTCCTTCAAAATGCACAATCACCTGGATGAATATAGATGTTATGTAAGCACACAAGACCGGTGGCATGGCAGTTCGAGGTACATTGACTCTTGGATTTCTATACCCCACGAAACTGGGTTGAAACAACAAATCAGAGTATTCAACAACAGCTTGTAAAGAAACACGGCTGCCAGAACATTTTGGCGTCTGTTGGAGGCCCATTAAAAAATAAGTTGCATAATATGTCCTAACGGATCTGTCAACATGTACATTCTGCACATTTCAACAGGCACTAGAGTCGTTTTTATTGATACATAATCATGTGCTTACAGCTACCATTAGGTGAACCAACAAGGCATATTCTATTCCACCTGAGATGTTAAGCAAGATAGTCCTACTAGATATCTATGACTAAGTCATTTCACTCACTGCACATGCCCAGAAGACAGAACAGAGCAATAAGAGCTTGAAGAGCTGGGTGCACTGTAAAGAATGAGTGACAAGCCTAATACAGTTAGTAGTTTCTCCCAGTGGCTTGCTGCCTGGCATATTGAAGGCAGGCAAACAGGCTGCTGCCTTTAATTTGTCAGCAGCAGATGAGTCACGTTTCAACTCAAACTGTAACAGGAAGGCTTGGAGTCTAGGGAAATAATGCATCCCAGTCAGGCTCGTTGAGACAAGGGATAGCTGGCTACCAGAGAGACACCAGGAGAAAGCATGCCTCTATGCCAGGGCCTGTAAGACCAGGGCTAGTGAGCTACTACCAGAAGCATCAGGGAAGTAGGGTTTACCCCCCTACCTCACAGCAAACTATTCACTACCACTGCTCCCCATAGTCCCTATCCACACAAGCAGAGGAGCCAGGGAACATTCTTCAAAGCTCTGCCGAGGGAGGGGTCGACTTTGTGGGTAAAAGAAAACAACAAACCAGAGGAATTGAGTGAATTGAAGATTTTGGACCGACTGCAGTGCTTATGAAACACCTTTCTAGGAAGACTTCAGCCGGCAAGTTCTCAAAAGTCTTATTTACACAAGGGCTAGGCTTGGGCGGTTTTTCGATATATCGGTCTTATCCAAGATGGCGTAGCAGTCAGACAACTTTGTCCTTCGTCTTGTCGTGTCAAACGTATATATCTTTTGATATATTTTTCTTCGCATATCTTTTTACATTTTTCTAAACCTGAACTTCAAAATACTCTCCTGCAACCCGCCTCATCCAATGTGGTGTGGATCTGTTTTTCTAAAGTATTTTTATTTACCTCGGAACCAGAATCCCCCAGCTGAAGCTAGCCAGCTCACTAGCTACTAGTCAGCTAACCACTGCTAGTGGTCATCAACTAACCTTTAGCTCGGAAGTTCTCGCCAGTTTGTACAACGCGACTCAAACTAGAGCATACCGGACCTATTTTCTCTCCATATCTCCGGGATCCTACCGCAAGCTCTGAACCTTTTCACCTGAATCATTGCAGCTAGTTAGCTGCAATCCAAGTGACTACCCCTGGCTAACGTCTGTCCCGAAGCAAGCACCAATTAGCCTGGAGCTAGCCCATGCTAGGCCCATTCTCCCAGCTAGCTGAAGAGGCCCATCAGTCACTCCTGGGCTACAATACCCGGACCCCTTCTATTGCCGGTACGGGGCACGGAACCCCGCCGATCCTTCACGACTGGATTCCCGACGTAACCTGCTCGAGGGGGTACTCAACTGGCCTCTACGTCGCGACTTCCCCTGTATGCCCATCTGCTAGCCTGCTAGCTGCTAGCCACGGCCCGCTAGCTGTCTAGAGCATATTGGACTGTTAGCTGAATAGATCCATCGGCCAATTTCTTGGGCCACTATACCTATTTTGCCAATTGGACTTGGATCCCTCTGCTACTCGGAACCCTACTAATCCATCACGACTGGTCTATCGACGTCACCGTATACGGAGGCTAAAACAAACTTTCCTCCGTCGCGACGTCCCTCTAAGGCCCTTCAGCTAGCCCCGGCCTGCTAGCTGTCTGAATCGCCATGTCTCCAGCCAGCCCAACCACTCACTGGACCCCTATGATCACTCGGCTACGCATGCCTCTCCCTAATATCAATATGCCTTGTCCATTACTGTCCTGGTTAGTGATTGTCTTATTTTACTGTAGAGCCTCTAGCCCTGCTCAATATGCCTTAACCAACCATTTAGTTCCACCTCCCACGTATGCGGTAACATCACCTGGTTTAAACGTCTCTACAGACAATATCTCTCTCATCATTACTCAATGCCTAGGATTACCTCCAATGTACTCACATCCTACCATACCTCTGTCTGTACATTAAGCCTTGAATCTATTCTATTGTGCCCAGAAACCTACTCTCTGTTCCGAATGTACTAGACGACAAGTTCTGATAGGCTTTAGCCGTACCCTTATCCTGCTCCTACTTTGTTCCTTTGGTGATGTAGAGGTTAATCCAGCCCCTGCAGTGCCTACCTCCACTCCTACTCCCCAGGTGCTCTCATTTGTTGATTTCTGTAACCGTAAAAGCCTTGGTTTCATTCATGTTAACACTAGAAACCTCCTCCCTAAGTTTGTTTTATTCACTGCTTTAGCACACTCTGCCAACCCAGAAGTCCTAGCCGTGTCTGGATCCTGGCTTAGGAAGACCACCAAAAAACCTGAAATTTCCATCCCTAACTAACATTTTCCGACAAGATAGAACTGCCAAAGGGGGCGTTGTTGCAATCTACTGCAGAGATAGCCTGCAGAGTTCTGTCTTACTATCCAGGTCTGTACCCAAACAATTCGAGCTCTCAAATCTCACACAAATGATCAATGAACCCACCAGGTACAACCCGAAATCCGTAACCACGGGCACCCTCATAGATATCATCCTAACCAACTTGCCCTCCAAATACACCTCTGCTGTTTTCAAGAAGATCTCAGCAATCACTGCCTCCTTGCCTGCATCCGTAATGGGTCTGCGGTCAAACAACCAACCCTCATCACTGTCAAACGCTCCCTAAAACACTTCAGCGAGCAGGCCTTTCTAATCGACCTGGCCCGGGTATCCTGGAAGGATATTGACCTCATCCCGTCAGCAGAGTATGCCTGGTTATTCTTTAACAAAGTGCCTTCCTCACCATCTTAAATAAGCATGCCCCATTCAAAAAATGTAGAACTAGGAACAGATATAGCGCTTGGTTCTCTCCAGACCTGACTGCCCTTGACTAGCACAAAAACATCCTGTGGCGTTCTGCATTAGCATCGAATAGCCCCCGTGATAAGCAACTATTCAGGGAAGTTGGGAACCAATATACACAGCCAGTTAGGAAAGCGAAGGCTAGCTTTTTCAAGCAGAAATTTGCATCCTCTAGCACAATCTCTAGTTCTGGGACACTGTAAAGTCTATGGAGAATAAGAGCACCACCTCCCAGCTGCCCACTACACTGAGGCTAGGAAACACTAACAACCGATAAATCCACTATAATTAAGAATTTCAATAAGCATTTTTCTACAGATGGCCATGCTTTCCACCTGGCTAGACCTACCCTGATCAACAGCCCCCACAGCAACTCCCCCAAGCCTCCCTCACTTCTCCATCACCCAAATCCAGATAGCTGATGTTCTGAAAGAGCTGCAAAATCTGGACCCTTGCAAATCAACCGGGCTAGACAATCTGGACCCTCTCTTTCTAAAATGATCTGCCGAAATTGTTGCAACCCCTATTACTAGCCTGTTCAACCTCTCTTTCGTATTGTCTGTTTCTGGCTATTGTGGCTACGCTAATATAACGCTATATTGTGTTTTCGCTGTAAAACACTTGATAAATCGGAAATATTGTCTGGAATCACAAGATGCCTGTCTTTCAATTGCTTTAAACTATGTATTTTTCAGAAATGTTTTATGATGAGTATTTAGTTATTTGGCGTTGGTGTCTGTAATTTTTCTATCTGCTTTCGGTGCAATTTCTGACTGTAGCTGCAATGTCAACTATGATTTATACCTGAAATATGCACATTTTTCGAAAAAAACATATGCTATACAATAAATGTGTTATCAGACTGTCATCTGATTAGGTTGTTTCTTGGTTAGTGGCTATTTATATCTTTATTTGGCCGAATTTGTGATAGCTACTGATGGAGTCAAAAACTGATGGAGTAATAAAAGTGGAGTCTTTTGCTAACGTGGTTAGCTAATAGATTTACATATTTTGTCTTCCCTGTAAAACATTTTAAAAATCGGACATGTTGGCTGGATTCACGAGATGTGTACCTTTCATATGCTGTATTGGACTTGTTAATGTGTGAAAGTTAAATATTTTTTTTAAAAACATTTTGAATTTCACGCCCTGCACTTGAAGTGGCTGTTGTCATAAATGTACCGACGTCGGGCTTGCACGCCAAACAGGTTAACAAACAGATTACCGACCATTTCGAATCCCACTGTACCTTCTCCGCTATGCAATCCGGTTTCAGGGCTGGTCATGGGTGCACCTCAGCCACGCTCAAGGTCCTAAACAATATCACAACCGCCATCAATAAGAGACATTATTGTGCAGCCGTATTCATCGAGCTGGCCCAGGCTTTCGACTCTGTCAATCACCATATTCTTATCGGCAGACTCAGCCTTGGTGTCTCAAATGATTGCCTCGCGTGGTTCACCAACTACTTCTCTGACAGAGCTCAGTGTGTCAAATCGGAGGGCCTGTTGTCCGGACCTCTGGCAGTCTCTATGGCGGTGCCACAGGGTTCAATTCTCAGGCCGACTCTTCTCTGTATACATCAATGATATCGCGCTTGCTGCTGGTGATTCTTTGATCCACCTCTAAGCAGACGGCACCATTCTGTATACATCTGGCCATTCTTTGAACACTGTTAACTAAACTCCAGACGAGCTTCAATGCCATACAATTCTCCTTCTGTGGCCTCCAAATGCAAGTAAAACTAAATTAATGCTCTTCAACGGATCGCTGCCTGCACCTGCCCGCCGTCCAGCATCACTACTCTGGACAGTCCTGACTTAGGAATTTGTAGTTGTCCACATATTCTAGGTGTCTGGTTTGACTGTAAACTCTCCTTCCAGACTCACATTAATTGACGCTAGGGGTCAGATTTTTTTATATATTTTTTAAATAACGTTCCCAAGGTAAACAGACTATTTCTCAGGTCCAGATCGTAGAATTTGCATAGAATTTACAGATTAGGATAGAAAACACTCCAAAGTTTCCAAAACTGTCAAAATATTGTCTGTGAGTATAACAAAACTGATTCTGCAGGCGAAAACCTGAGAAAATCTAACCCGGAAGTGATTTTTATTTTATTTTTAATCTGTGTTTCCTGGCCCGTCTTTCTTCCATTTACTTTTTCTTCCATTTAAAGTATCAACCAGATTCCTTTTCCAATGGCTTCCTCAGGCTGTGACCAGGCTTTAGACATAGTTTCAGACTTTTATTTTGAAAAATGAGCGAGATTTGTCAAAACTAGTCAGGTGTCCTCTGATTAGTTCCTGCGTGCGAGAGGGGTAGCTCTCCATTTTCTTTCTCTTTTATTGAATAGGTTACGGTCCGGTTGAAATATTATCGATTATGTTTGTTCAAAACAACCTGAGGATTGATTATAAAAAACATTTGACATGTTTCTACGAACATTACGGATACTTTTTGGAATTTTCGTAGAACGGAACAAGGCTTTGGTTTTCTGAACATAACGCGCAACCCAAATGGCGTTTTTTTGTGTGATAAAAGTAATATTTATCGAAAAAAATAACATTTGTTGTGTAACTGGGAGTCTCGTGAGTGCAAACATCCGAAGATTATCAAAGGTAAGCGATTAATTTTATTACTTTTCTGACTTGTGACCATGCTAATTTGGGGCTAGCTGTTCTAGCATTGATTGATACACTTACAAAAGCTTGGATTTCTTTCTCTGTAAAGCATATTTTCAAAATCTGACACGATAGGTGGATTAACAACAAGCTAAATTGTGTTTTGGTATATTTCACTTGTGAGTGCATGATTATAAATATTTTTAGTAATATTTTGCGCCCAGCGGTTGTTTAGGAAAATGATCCCGTAAAAGGGATCCGTAGCGCAGAGAAGTTAAGCATCTCCAATTCAAAATTAAATCTAGAATCGCCTTCCTATTTCGCAACAAAGAATCATTCACTCATGCTGCCAACTTCGGCGATGTAATTTACAAAATAGCCTCCAACACGCTACTCAACAAATTGGATGCAGTCTATCACAGTGCCATCCGTTTTGTCACCAAAGCCCCATATACTACCCACCACTGTGACATGTACGCTCTCGTTGGCTGGCCCTCGCTTCATACTCGTCGCCAAACCCACTGGCTCCAGGTCATCTACAAGTCTCTGCTAGGTAAAGCCCCGCCTTATCTCAGCTCACTGGTCACCATAGCAGCACCCACCCGTAGCACGCACTCCAGCAGGTATATCTCACTGGTCACCCCCAAAGCCAATTCTTCCTTTGGCCGCCTTTACTTCCAGTTCTCTGCTGCCAATGACTGGAACGAACTGCAAAAATCACTGAAGCTGGAGACTCATATCTCCCTCACTAGCTTTAAGCACCAGCTGTCAGAGCAACTCAAAGATCACTGCACATAGCTTATCTGTAAATAGCCCATCCAATCTACCTCATCCCCATAGTGTATTTATTATTTTATCTTGCTCCTTTGCACCCAAGTATCTCTACTTGCACATTCATCTTCTGCACATCTACCATTCCAGTGTTTAATTGCTATTTTGTAATTACTTTGCCACCATGGCTTATTTATTGCCTTACCTCCCTTATCCTACCTCATTTGCACACACTGTATATCAACTTTTTCTACTGTATTATTGACTGTATGTTTGTTTATTCCATGTATAACTGTTTGTATGTGTCGAATTGCTTTGCTTTATCTTCACCAGGTCACAGTTGTAAATGAGAACATGGTCTCAACTAGCCTACCTGGTTAAATAAAGGTGAAATAAATAAAATAGTTTATACCGGGGTATTTGGAAAAAGCCATAAGATGGTTTTTCAATACCGTTTAAACCATTTCTTAAATACATTTGAATATTTTAATCAACTTGTGCAATACATTAGGAGATAAAGAACATTGCGTTCATTTCATCTGTCACATTACTATGAAGCTTACGGTAGTCCTACATCACGTGTCAGTGAGTCTCTCACTGTTGTGCAGCACGTGCCAGGTGATCTAGTTACAGTATGGAATTCACAACTAAATGTTTGCCAACTGTCTTTAATGTGCTAAATACTCTGGAGTTGTGCATTTGGTTTGCTAATTTAGTAGCTAAACTCAGCAAAAAAGGAAACGTCCCTTTTTCAGGACCCTGTCTTTCAAAGATAATTTGGAAATATCCAAATAACTTCACAGATCTTCATTGTAAAGGGTTTAAACACCGTTTCCCCATGCTTGTTCAATGAACCATAAACAATTAACAATTAATGAACCTGTGGAACGGTCGTTAAGACACTAACAGCTTGCAGATGGTAGGAAATTAAAGTCACAGTTATGATAACTTAGGATACTAAAGAGACCTTTCTACTGACTCTGACACCAGCATGACAACGCCTCTAGCCATACTGCTCGTTCTGTGTGTTATTTCCTGCAAGACAGGAATGTCAGAGTTCTGCCATGTCCAGCGAGGAGCCCAGATCTCAATCCCATTGAGCACGTCTGGGACCTGTTGGATTGGAGGGTAAGGGCTAGGGCCATTCCCCCCAGAAATGTCCGGGAACTTGCACATAGTAATATGACAGATGAAATGAACGCAATGAGTGGGGTAATATCTCACAGCAAGAATTGGCAAATCTGGTGCAGTCCTTGAGGAGCTGCACTGCAGTACTTAATGCAGCTTGTGGACACACCAGATACTGACTGTTAATTTTGAATGCGATCCCCCATTTGTTCAGGGACACATTATTACATTTCTGTTAGTCACAGGTCTGTGGAACTTGTTCAGTTTATGTCAGTTGATGAATCTTATGTTCATACAAATATTTACACATGTTAAGTTTACTGAAAATAAACGCAGTTGACAGTGAGGACGTTTCTTTTTTTGCTGAGCTTAGTTAGCTATCTAGCTAAGTGGTTAGCTTCATCCAAAATCAAGCATTCACTTGATAACAGCAGAGAATCCCCTACTGGCTAATATTTGTTTTGTGCGTAGAGCAAACTGAGTAGCATTTGAGTTACTTGTATAGTTTAGGTCAGAAACATTTAGTTAGCATTCTCTATGGGATTATACATGTACTTGTTAGCATCGCTAACCTTCAGATTACAGTATCAGTGGAGTTTGAAAACCGCTCCCTTTGTGTTCAATGCTGGTATTACCGAATATCCAGGTATGGCACAAGGACGGTATGAAGGTATGACAATCTGGATACCACCCAAGCATAACAAGGGCGCCTGATGGAATAGGCCCATCTTATCTTGTGATACTGAAGGGTGACCTGATGAAACTATAGACACATTGATCTGTTTACCTTTAGGTGACACACACACACACACCCCATTCAATACAAGCATGTGAAATACAAGCAAAGTTCACAGAGAGGTGGTGGGTAATTATAGTTGAACATGAGTTGTTTTGACACTCAGTTACCCAATATTGTTCACCACTGAAAATGTGCAGTGTAGGTCCAACAAGTTTCCAGATATCCATGATAAAATTGGGAACATGAGCACTGTCCTTACTCAAGATAGAACTAATGACCCATTCTAGGCTACTTTAGGAGAACATCTGCAAAACTAGGGCATGTTATTGTCCATTTTGCACTGGTCTAGACAGATATTATATAAGCAAAATCCTGCAAATTAAAGATATTCAAAGTAAAATAATCCCAATAGATCTTTTTTCAGCTACAAGTTTAAAATGGGAATAGGCCAACCGTAGATCAACACGTGTGAATTCCACAAATGGACTATAAAATGGACAATTAGTTTTCAAGTGTCACCGTCATAGACAGGCATTCGGTGAGGAGGAGAGTCAGGAGACAGACTGCGAGATAGTTGTGGAATGATATGTTGGTACATTCACTGTAACAGCAAGTGAGGCATGAAGGAAATCTCCAAAAGGCATTGTCTTTTTGCCAGAAGGCACAGGAAACATCACAGTAACCTGAAGCAAAGCCCCTCTGCAGTAAAGTCTAATGTTGCAGGTACACTTTCCAAACTGCTGACATTGTCTGTGAGGGTATAACCTAATATGTTGCAAAAACTATTATGATGATACCTAGCAGCAACGTTTTTCCCTTGGCCATAATAACACTGAAGCAAGCAATGAAGAAACATCTTCATTTCTTACGATTTACAGTCACTGCGGTTTGCCTCATTAACAGATCCAACATTTGCACACACTGAATTTCCCCAGCTCTAAATTCTCAACAGAGATGCTGTACAGCGTGAAAGGCAAGGCTGAGACTAAGCTACATTCATCATTCTGAAAAATGGGTCACTGGTAATCTAACATCTAATGGACGTCTAATAACGCTTTGGTATTACTGAGAATGATGGGGGTGTGCCACTGGGTCATTAATTTCAATTAAAATTAGTACAATGAATGAATAAAGGCACAGCTGTCACCCAGCTCATGGGGATCATGATGGAGCACCGGAAATCTGCCAGGAAAGGTCAGCATAGGGATGCTGATGGAGCACCGGAAATCTGCCAGGAAAGGTCAGCATAGGGATCCTGATGGAGCACCGGAAATCTGCCAGGAAAGGTCAGCATAGGGATCCTGAAGGAGCACCAGAAGTCTGCTAGGACAGGAGGGGTATAGTAGAACTGGGTCAGATGCCATAAAGAGATCCTCCTCTCATTAGAGAAAAAGGATCTATCTCAGAGGAAGGGCTCAGGCCCCGTCTCCTCTCATGGGCCAAGGAGAGGTGTGATCTGTCGCAGGCAGGACACAGGCAGAGAAAAAAAGAGCTGGGTCAGACGGTTGGTAATACTGGGTTATACTGCATCCAGTGTGCATCTGGAATCAGATCCCGAGGAGAAGGTGATTGATCAGATGATAATAGATTTAGGTAAATATAGCCTTCTCCTTGGGGAGTTAGAGGGAGGCATCACCTGCTGGGGCATCAAAGCATCAGTTACAACAGGTGTCCTCATTTATATTGCTGCTGACATACATTAATGTTTTATTTTACATAGGCAGGCAAGGGAGATATGCTGTAATCCAGAATTATGTTCCACAGATTTTAAAGGATTACATATTAAGATAAAAATGTGAAAAGACACACCACGTAAAGGAGATATTGCTTGGATACACAAGGCAGACTTTTGCATAATCACACACTACTTGGTTTCAAACAGTTTTGTTCTCCTTGATCAAACAGCCAATTAAATCAGACTAGCATCAACAAGCAGTAGCCCTCTTTCAGGCTGTCAGGTGGTGATGCATTTCATTGAGTCATGCAGTCTCCGTAACAGTGAGCCTGTCATGTGGGCACAATGTATGTTTGCAGATGCCTCCTCTCCCTCAGAGGTGAAAGCCTGTGATTAAGGCTACCACAGAGACAGTGGAGGAGAGCAGCGCTAACCAACAGGATGGTGCTTAGAGACCTGATGAGTGGGGTGAAAATCAAAAGACAACAGCATGGGTTGGTTGCCATTAAGCTAAAGTAGCAATGTGGAGGCCAGGCCAGAATAGTACAGTTTCCAAGTCACCCACACAACAATGTAATTTCTTTGGGGTAGGGAGCATGTATTTTCACGTCAGGATGATAAGCGTGCCCAGAGTAAACTGCCTGCTACTCAGGCCCAGATCCTAGGATATGCATATTATTAGTAGATCTGGATAGAAAACACTCTGAAGTTTCTAAAACTGTTTGAATGATGCCTGTGAGTATAACAGAACTCATATGGCATACAAAAACCTGAGAAAAAATCCAACCAGGAAGTGGGAAATCTGAGGTTTGTAGGTTTTCAACTCTGCTTATCCAAGATAATGGAAATGGGGTCATGTTGCACTTCCTAAGGCTTGCACTAGATGTCAACAGTCTATAGAACCTTGTTTGATGCTTCTACTGTGAAGTGGGGGCGAATGAGAGGAGATTAGGAGAGACCTTACTCAGAGTGCCACGAGCTGACCATGCGCTGACCATGCGCGTTCATGTGAGAGTTAGCTGCATCCATCGCATTTCTGATGACAGAGGAATTCTCCGGTTGTAACATTATTGAAGATTTTTGTTGAAAACATCCTAAAGATTGATTCTATACATAGTTTGACATGTTTCTACAGACTAACGGAACTTTTTGGACTTTTCGCCTGTACTTTCCGCTGGACTTGCACACGGGTCGTGAGTTTAGATTGTGTTCTGAACACGCAAACAACAAGGAGGAATTTGGACATAATCGAACAAAACAAACATTTATTGTGGAACTGGGATTCCTGGGAGTGCATTCTGATGAAGATCAAAGGTAAGTGAATATTTATAATGCTGTTTCTGACTTCTGTTGACTCCAACATGGCGGATATCTCTTTGGGTTGATTTGTCGTCTTAGCGCCGTACTCAGATTATTGCATGGTTTGATTTTGCCATAAAGTTTTTTTGAAATCTGACACAGCGGTTGCATTAAGGAGAAGTGGATCTAAAATTCAATGTGTAACACTTGTATTTTCATCAACATTTATGATGACTATTTCTGTAAATTGATGTGGCTCTCTGCAAAATCACTGGATGTTTTGGAACTACTGAACATAACGCTCCAATGTAAACTGAGATTTTTGGATATAAATATGAACTTTACCGAACAAAACATACATGTATTGTGTAACATGAAGTCCTATGAGTGTCATCTGATGAAGATCAAAGGTTAGTGATTAATTTTATCTATATTTCTGCTTTTTGTGAAAAATGGCTGTGTTTTTCTGTGAATAGGCACTCACCTAACATAATCGTTTGGTTTGCTTTCGTCGTAAAGCCTATTTGAAATCAGACACTGTGGCTGGACTTACAACAAGTGTATCTTTAAAATGGTGTAAAATACATGTATGTTTGAGGAGTAAAAAGAGTGAAGCGAGGAGTGTGGAAGAGTGAGGTGGAAAGGTAAAGAGAAGGAAAGGAAAGAAAGAAAGAGCAGGAAGATGAGTGGAGAAAGATTGGAGGAGAAGAAAAAGTTAAGAGTAAGAAGAGTGACACAAGGAGAGTGAAGAAGAGCAGACAGAGGAGGTACAATAGCTCTTTCCAAGAAACGGAAATGCCATTTTAATGACAACATGATGAGAGCATTTCCATTTATACGCTCAGGTCAAGACAAAAGAATGGTTAACTGCACCCTTTGTAATTCCTCTTTTTCAATTGGCAGCGGTGGAAGAACGGCAGTGGTAGAACATCAACAGACAAAAAAGCATAAAGCCTCTCTGATTGGCCGTGTTTGTATGCCCTCAGTCACCACATTCTTCAAGAAGGTAGAGCCTTCCCAAGAAGAAAATGATTTAGCTGTGCAGGAGGGTGTCTTTGCATACCACACTATGCGACACAATCATAGTTACAGATCTATGGACTGCACAGCACAACTGACACGAACGCTTTATGAACCGAAGTTTACATGTGCTAGGACAAAATGTGAAGCCATAGTGAGTAACGTGTTAGCACCATGGGCAACTACTTTGGTAACACAGGACCTAGACCAGGTTGAATGTGTGTCCCTGTCCATTGATGCGTCCAATCATGGACATGTAAAGCTCCTGTCAATAGTAGTCAGATATTGTAAGATTTATGGTGGCAACACATCTGTGAAAACAAAACTGCATGATTTTGTTGAATTGAAAGGAGAACCAGCAGAGGAGATTGCACCTGGTGGTCATCCAAAAATGTAACCTGCAAAACAAAGTCGTGGCATTCTCTGCCGACAACACAAATACCAACTTTGGAGGACTGAATGGGCTGGGGAGGGTCAATGTCCATACCAAAGTTAAAAATGCTCTGCAGCGGGAGGTGATTGGCTTAGGTTATCCTGCCCACATCATTCATAACACGACCAGAACAGCTTTGGTTATGATTCCCCTTGATGTTGAGTACCTGCTCACAAAGATATTTGGATATTTTCACCGTCAGAGTAGAAAGACTGAAGAACTTTTGTGAGTTTGTTGGCCAGGAGTACCATAACACTTTAGGACACAGCAATGTTTGCTGGCTGTCCATGCTCCCTGCTCTAGAAAGAGTGCTGAAAAGGTATGTGCCATTTAAATCCTTTTTTCTTTCTGAAGACAAATGCCCTGTTGTCCTGCGAACAATGTTCGAAGATCCACTGACTGAACTTTGGCTGGCCTTTGTCCGTGAAACTTGACCGTATTCAGTGACATGATCAAGATGCTTGAATGCCAGGACCGCTGTGCTGTGGAGTCAGCTGCAATTCTGAGAAACATTGAGGCATAATTGACTGCAAGATGTGAAGACAACTTCATTCCAGTTTTGTTGAGAGGACTTCTGAGAGAGCTTGAAGGAAATGGAGCAATGTCTAAAGAGAGCTCTCTTAAAACATCCCAATCATTCTTCACTACGGCTGTGAACAACTTGCAAGCATGGGGAAAGCACACAGATAATCTAAAAGATTTACATTGTCTCCTTTTAAAAAGGCAACCTCAGCGTGAAGAGATCCAGAAGGCAGCAGGCACACTGCAGGAAAAATGCCCCAATGTGACCATCAATGAGGATGCATTGTTTGACGAGGTTAGTGGCCTGCAAGAGTTCCTAAAGGGGGGATCGCTTGAAGAATGGAAAACATCTGAGACCCCGCTTAGTCAGAGATGGAGCACGGTGGTTACCCACTTCAAAGAGAACGACATCCCACACACTAACCTGGATAGATTAGCGTCGGTTGTCATGTGCTTACCTGGAAGTAATGCACCAGTCGAGAGTGTTCTCCGAAATGAATGATATATGGACAGCAGCAAGAAATAGGTTCCTACCATCAAGGCCATGCTTATTGTGAAGACAAACTTCAACCTCCCCTGCCAGGAGTTCATGGAGAAGCTGGCCAAAGACAGAGGAATCCTGAAGATACATTCTGAGAAATATACAGATTAGGTTGGTATAAGTATATTATGTAGTTACCAATCTCATCATCGTCTTATTTCTTTTTTATCTTAAGTATTTCACATATGCTATTGTCTGTTTTTTCAATTTTGCTCATGTTCTCTTCTGCTCTTATTCTACCCAGACTACCAGGACCACTGAATGGCTGTTCAGATCGGACAGTTCTGTCTTGTCTGTAGTGTTTCTGTAATATAGTTGTTTTCTCTGTCTATCACAGTGTGCCTGTTAGACTAAATACATGAAACCGGAATTGTCCACCCTTTTTTATTTCATAGATAATAACATTGTATATTTTAATGATATATTGACCGCCGAACTGGAAATGTCCCCAGTTTTAATTTCAGAAATCTGGTCACCTTACTTTTGAGGAGATGGGAAACATTGCCCATGCTACGTCAATGGGCCACGTGGTGCATTCTGGGCAATTCTGGGACAAGGAGCACTCTCCTTCAAGGAGTGAATGGGAGTCCATTGGGCGCTAGCTCAAAAACCAAACAACCCAAATTTCATCAACAAGAAGTACAACATTAAAAATATTTTCAGAGATGTGAGATAATTAACTGGCTACCTTTAGTATCGTATAGCTTTGGAATCGTGACATTGCGTACTTGAGGAAAATAGGCACGTTTCTCGACATCTAGAAGGGATTGCGCGATGATTGGCTATTGGCTATGAAAAGTCAACTGACATTTACTCCTGAGGTGCTGACTTATACACCCTCGACAACTACTGTGATTATTATTATTTGACCATGCTGGTCATCTATGAACATTTGAACATCTTGGCCATGTTCTGTTATAATCTCCACCCGGCACAGCCAGAAGAGGACTGGCCACCCCTCATAGCATTGTTCCTCTCTAGGTTTTGGCCTTTCTAGGGAGTTTTCCTAGCCACCGTGCTTCTACACCTGCATTGCTTGCGGTTTGGGTTTCTGTACAGCACTTTGATATATGTAGATTGTATACAAAAAAAAAAGTAAAAAATGTTATGGTTAAAAAACTTCATGTTTTACTGTGACTTGTTGTAGGTTAGTTGGACCATAAGGTTAAAAACCAAACCAAATTAAGAAAACTAAACTAAAAAAACTAAGTAACTCCGCCAGAGTGTCTCTTTTGGGTCACTTTTGCCGGTCCCAAGCCCGGATAAAGGAGGAGGGTTGGAATTGTGACATAAAAACAAGAATCGACGAAGTTCATTTGTAGTTCTTAACATATTTAGGGTGTTTTTTACTCACTTTTTGTCTCTCCCACAATGTTATTTATTGTTCTCTCCTACAGCATCCATCACAAGTACATGCACATGGCCAATAATGCAAATTAGGCAATGACGTCTTTTAGGACAGCCAATAGCTACTTTCCTTACTGTGAAGTTGGCAACACTGCACCATGCAATGCACCCTGGCCTAAAGAGGCAGACAAATAGGAAAAGTGTGCTAGACCCTCCGTTAAATTATACATTTCCTCGAGGTAGGAATGTCGCAAATGTATGATAAATGGCTCATTTGATTAAAGACATCCTCACGAGTTATGAGGTCAGCCCGTATTGAAATCTGACATGTATGATATACATTTCCGCGATCTAAAAGTCGTATTCCTATTAACTTCCAGTGTAGTGAGACTGACTTCATCACGGTTCTACGTCATACCTGCTGGATTTCTGCCTGCTTGAATGCCAGTAACTCAGGTACACATGAAATGACCCAGGGAAATTGATAGATCATCACTCAGAGATGCACAAAAACAATATAACATTCAAAATGGGTGAACTGTTCCATTAATGATCATTACCCTCAGGTCTTTTAGAGGATGTTGCTGCCTGCAGGCTTGTCTGAGACATGAGGACTTCCTCACCATCAACCAGGCATGGTGTAATATGCGCTTCTGGCTAGCAATCTCCACGCAGAACAGAAGCAAGTCTGATGTGTTCTAACACTGTCCTGCAGACCTGTGGGCAAGGCTGGCTGGCTGGCACCTGCCTCTATTGCTGCTTCTCTACTATACCAAAACTGACAGCAGGTGTAGGCCATCTGGGATCCCTCCTCTCCACCTGAGTTTCATATCAAGAAAGCCTGTCGTCTATATAGAGGTCGACCGATTAATCGGAATTAGGGCCGATTTCAAGTCTTCATAACAATCGGTCATCGGTATCTTTGGACACCGATTTGCAGATATATATTTTTTTTTTAACACCTTTATTTAACTAGGCAAGTCAGTTAAGAACACATTCTTATTTTCAATGACGGCCTAGGAACGGTGGGTTAACTGCCTTGTTCAGGGGCAGAATGACAGATTTTTACCTTGTCACCTCAGGGATTCGTTTTTGCAACCTTCCGGTTACTATGGACTAGTAACCGGAAGGTAACCGGTAACTAGTAACCGTAACAGGTAGTCAGCCTGTCACGCAGGCTCCTCGTGGAGTGCAATGTAAGGCAGGTGGTTAGAGCGTTGGACACGATAATTGGTATCGGCGTTGAAAAATCATAATTGGTCGACCTCTACTTCTATACTTTTTTTGCAGTCTCAAGAAGCTATGAAAGTATTTGAAAACGTATGACTACAGTAGCAACAGTTTGTGTGAGGGGACGTTCCGTGTGGTTGGTTTTTAGAACACTTTTAGATACAGAGGCTACATAGCTAGAGCTATTACAGTGCACTAAAGGAGACTTAATAATACTCATCACTCAGCCACGTAATTGTCTTTGTAAAATGACTTGTTATGGACCATGAACTTTTAGGGATGAAATTTTATCCGAAATTATACTTATTTATGGATACTCAGGACATACTAGATAATGGAATGGAGAGAGATCATTAATTATACTATGGTCCGTTTGATAAAACTGAGAATTATATAGCAATTCATAATGTGTAATTGCAACAATTTGCCCAGCTGCTCCAGGACAGACGCAGTAGTTCTTTAGTAAGAACTCTTTACAATTCTCGATGCGCTCTTCCCAACGGGGCGATTCGCCTTTCATTTTGACCTTTCCCCACACAGATGGGGATTCTTACCTAACAAATCACATGGATTCCGATTCCTGCTCTTTTACAACAAAGAGGCCCTTGGTTATGCCAGCAGAGAACCTCTGTCAAAGACTGTAGAGATGTATCTCTGTGGCATGGTTATACCTCCACATGAAAAATAACCCCTAGAAAAATATATTTCCCCTTTAACTGCCTCTAGTTTGTTGGCTGAAGCAGCTTCTCAGATGAAGGAGCAACAGAACCAGGCCCTTCTTCTGAACAAACAGTGCTTTGACTGGCCGATCTCATGTTGCATACACTTCCCCCTGGGGCGCTTCATCAAACCTTGTCCCGTCTGCCTCACACAATGTTCCCCGTATCATGCTGGTGTTGCCTGCTCAGTATTAAAACAATGGCTCAGCTCTCCCTCCCAGTCTGTCTGGCAGGTCGAGGTAGGCCAGGGAAAGTAATTCTGGTGTTGGCTCCTAATCATAGGTGCTGATACAGTGGCCTGGAAAGGAAACTGCTGACAAAGGCCTTTGTGGCATGCAGACACAGGAGGAACTATTGTTGAGTTGTGTGAACGAACAAATGCCATCGACATTCTCATTAACTCATTGTGTGCTCTACAGTACAGCCCGTGTTTTACTGTACTGAACGTAGACACAGGCAGTATCCAGGCAGGTGCCATCTGTATGGATGGGCAATAGATGGTTGGTCGGTACGGTAGCCATCTGTCTGTTGTTGGCATCACTATGTCCTCTATCAGGGGACTGATCTGTGCCAGGTGATGTTCTCCTCACAGAGTTGAGGTAGACAGTCAGGGACAGACAGGCAGATAGACAAGCCCAGTCTGTTAAGCAATCCTTCTCCTTGAAAATCTCTTTCCCATATAGAGAGAGCTGCAGCGCTACTGACTTCTAATCATTGGAAGGTTCATTTCATACTTGTTTTACAGGACAAACATTTGTGTCTGCAAAGAGAAGGAACACTGCTGGCTCTGACTCACCATATGGTTAGACTAGTGTTGCCTTTCACCGTGGGGGTAGAAATATGACATAATTGGGTGCCTCTTGCTTTGAGTCGCTATGGAGACTAAGTAAACATGTCAATTAGTGATGGGGGGAAATCTATACAGATACATGTCAGGATATTATTTTTGACAATATCAAATATTATTTTTGCGCTAGTTCGCTATACCTGCACCAAAACTCCAGTATTTTTCCTTCATAGCCTTTTCTCCATCTTCTTTATAAAATAGGGAGCCAATTTGTTTTCAGCACTTATTTCCATGACTGATCAAAACTTTTCTTATGGCTCTCTTGTCCTTCTGCAGCAGACAGGTGAACAAAATGTTTGGAACATCGAAACACAAAAATCAGTAACGAATCGCAATACATATAGAAACCGAGATAAGCATGAGAATAGCAATACATATCGTATTGTGATAATATCGTATCGTCCCTGGCAATTCCCAGCCCGTATGCCAATGATGTTCAAAGAAGATGTAATTTCTAGCAATAAGCGGGGTAAAATCTTTACTGCTCTAATCAGGTAAAGGAATCAGCATGCTTCAGTACAGCTGGCGCCTCAGCTTGTGCGCTCGCATACTCCCTTAAAAGACCTTCACTTGAAAAACGAGGAAAAAGCGGAAATAGTACCGTTTGTCCAGTATACACTTTCCTCAAACTCAAGAAATCATCCAATAGTATTGAGGAGTATACTACCTCAGAGGCTTCATCAATAAGTGCATCGACGACATCTTCCCCACAGTGACCGTACATACATATTAGGGATGCGCAATATATAGTCGGTAAGCATATCGGAATCGGACGATATTAGCTAAAAATGCCAACATCAGCCCGATGTTAGGTTTTGCACATCGGCGTTAAACTTATGTCAAAGCTGACGTGCATACCTATATAACGTAGGTAGATGACAAGAAATATACAGTGCTACACAGAACAAAAGCAGAAAAACACTAAGCACACACTTCCAACAACTAAAAAAGTTCAAGAGGAGCAGTCATTTGAAAGAGTAAGAAAATTTCAGCGAGACACCGCAAAGGCGAAATCCATTAACACCAAGATAATGAAATTCATTGCTCTTGACAATCAACCGTTCTGTCGTGGATGATGTTGTCTTTTGCCGACTGGTCGAGTACCTCAAGCTTGGGTACACACTGCCAAGTAGGCGCTATTTTTCAGATGTTGCCCTACTGGAGTTAAAGTATTGTTGAAACGCATATCCCTGAGCTACTTGCTATGGGCGTCACTGCTATTAGCTTCACGACTAACATTTGGACCAGCGATGTCAGCCCCATGAGCATGCTGAGTCTGACAGCACAATGGGTCGATGAGGATTTCATACTGAGGAAAGCCGTATTGCATGCTCAAGAATATGCTGGTTTTCATAACGTTGCTGCCATTTCAATGGCATTTGAGAACATGAATACACTCATAGCTCCATTTGAACAACTCACTCGAGAAATAAGATAATCTACTGCGTATGCAGCAGACATGATACCATCAGTAATGCCATTGAAATGCCTGCTCAACAAAACTGCCGACAAAGAACGTGGGGTTAAAACTTTCAAAAGTACTTGAGGCTATGAACAAGCGATTCGGTGGCATTCTCTCGGAGCGGCTTTACGGTGATGCCGCCATGCTCGATGCTAGGTACAAGGGCCGTTACTACGATGCAGACAAGAAACAGGGTTTGCGTAAAATATTACAGACACAGCTGGACAAAATGGAAAAGGACACAAAAAACAGTGCACACCGAGGAGGAGAGAGGAAACTTCAAGGCTTGACATGTACTGTATGATTAAATTCTGGTTGAGACTGAACAAATTAACAATGAAACAGCACAGCAAGTAAGTGAAATAAATAGGTTTTGATTACCAGTAAAACATGTGAACAAAATAACTTTTTGGTCAGTGTGTGTGTGTATTTCAACTATTTAACTGTAAAAGAATGATTCAAATATCAGTAGTTTTTTTTTGCAAGGAAAAATATTGTATATCGGTATCTGACAAAAATGCATCCCTAGTACATACCCCAACCAGAAGCCATGGATTACAGGCAACATTTGCAATGAGTGAAAGGCTAGAACTGCCGCTTTCAAGGAGCGGGACACTAATCCGGGTGCTTATAAGAAATTGTGTTAAACCCTCAAACGAACCACCAAACAGGCAAAGCATCAATACAAAACTAAGACTAAATCCTACTACACCGACTCTGACACTCGTTGGATGTAGCAGGGCTTGCAAACTATTACGGACTACAAAAGGGAAACTCAGCCGCGAGCTGCCCAGTGACGCAAGACACCAGGCAAGCTAAATGCATTCAAGGCAAGCTAAACGCATTCAACGCAAGCAACACTGAAGCATGCATTTGAGCACCAGCTGTTCCGGATGTAGCCGATGTGAGCAAGATCTTTAAACAGGTCAAATTTCACAAGGCCCAGACGGATTACCAGGACATGTACTCAAAGCATGCATGCACCAACTGTGTCTCACTGACATTTTCAACCTCTTCCTGGCCGAGTCTGTAATACCTACATGTTTCAAGCAGATCACCATAGTCCCTGTGCCCAAGAAAGTGAAGGTAACCTACATAAATGACTACCGTCCCGTAGCACTCACGTCACTAGCCATGAAGTGCTTTGAAAGGCTGGTCATGGCTAACATCACCATCATCCCAGAAACCCACTCCAACTCACATACCACCCCAACACATCCACAGATCAATCGCATGCCCCACTGCCCGTTCCCACTTGGACAAAAGGAACACCTATGTGGGAATGCTGTTCATTGACTACAGCTCAGCTTTCAACACCATAATGCCCTCATAGCTCATCACTAACCTAAGGAACCTGGGACTAAACACCTCCCTCTGCAACTCGATCCTGGACTTCCTGGCGGGCCGCCCTCAGGTGGTAAGGTTAGGCAACAACATCTGCCATTCTGATCCTCAACACTGGTGCCCCTCAGGGGTGCTTGCTTAGTCCCCTCCTGTACTCCCTGTTCCCCCACGACTGCGTGGCTACCCACGACTCCAACACCATCATTAACTTCGCTGGCAACAACAGTGGTAGGCTTGATCACCGACAACAATGAGACAGCCTATAGGGAGGTCAGGGAGGTGTTGTGTCAGGACAACAACCTCTCCCTTAATGTGAGCAAGATAAAGGAGCTGATCGTGGACTACAGGAAAAGGAGGTCCGAACAGGCCCCCATTCACATCGACATGGCTGTGGTCAAGCAGGTCGAGTGTTTCAAATTTCTTGGTGCCCACATCACCAACAAACTATCATGGTCCAAACACACCAATATAGTTGTGAAGAGGGCACGACAGGAGACTGAAAATATTTGGCATGGGTCCCCTGATCCTCAAATGGTCCTACAGCTGCACCATCGAGAGCATCCTGACCGGTTGCATCACCACCTGGTATGGTAACTGCACGGCATCTGACCGTAAGACGCAACAGATGGTAGTGCGTATGGCCCAGTGCATCACTGCGCTTCCTGCCATCCAGGACCTATATACAAGGCGGTGTCAGAGGCCCAAAAAATGGTCAAAGACTCCAGTCACAGTCAACTATTCTTTCTGCTACCGCACAACAAGCTCCGTAACTTCTCTGCGCTACGGATCCCTTTAGCGGGATCATTTTCCTAAACAACTGCTGAATTGCAGGGCGCAAAATATTACTAACAATATTTATAATCATGCAATCACAAGTGAAATATACCAAAACAATCCACCTATCGTGTCAGATTTTGAAAATATGCTTTGCAGCGAAAGCAATCCAAGCTTTTGTGAGTGTATCAATCAATGCTACAACAGCTAGCCCCAAATTAGCATGGTCACGAAAGTCAGAAAAGTAATAAAATTAATCGCTT
The DNA here is from genome assembly GCF_029448725.1 of Salvelinus fontinalis. Classification (NCBI taxonomy): domain Eukaryota; kingdom Metazoa; phylum Chordata; class Actinopteri; order Salmoniformes; family Salmonidae; genus Salvelinus; species Salvelinus fontinalis. The sequence goes on from NC_074697.1 coordinate 23,124,677, forward strand.
ACCTTTGATAATCTTCGGATGTTTGCACTCACGAGACTCCCAGTTACACAACAAATGTTATTTTTGTTCGATAAATATTACTTTTATAACAAAAAAAACACCAATTGGGTTGCGCGTTATGTTCAGAAAACCAAAGCCTTGTTCCGTTCTACGAAAATTCCAAAAAGTATCCGTAATGTTCGTAGAAACATGTCAAATGTTTTTTATAATCAATCCTCAGGTTGTTTTTAACAAACATAATCGATAATATTTCAACCGGACCGTAACCTATTCAACAAAAGAGAGAAAGAAAATGGAGAGCTACCCCTCTCACGCACAGGAACTAATCAGAGGACACCTGACTAGTTTTGAAAGATCTCGCTCATTTTTCAAAATAAAAGCCTGAAACTATGTCTAAAGCCTGGTCACAGCCTGAGGAAGCCATTGGAAAAGGAATCTGGTTGATACCCCTTTAAAAATGGAAGAAAGACGGGCCAGGAAACACAGATTTTTAAAAAAATTAAATCACTTCCGGGTTAGATTCTCTCAGGTTTTCACCTGCAGAATCAGTTTTGTTATACTCACAGACAATATGTTGACAGTTTTGGAAACTTTGGAGTGTTTTCTATCCTAATCTGTAAATTATATGCATATTCTACGATCTGGACCTGAGAAATAGTCTGTTTACCTTGGGAACGTTATTAAAAATAAATAAAAAAATCTGACCCCTAGCGTCAAGATGTTAACAGCTTCTACCCCCAAGCCACAAGACTGCTAAACAATTAATAAAATGGGCACCTGGACTATTTACTTTGACCCCCCCCCCCCTTTGTTTTTACACTGCTGCTACTGGCTGTTTATTATCTATACATAGTAACTTTACCCCTACCTACATGTACAAATTACCTCGACTAACCTGCATCTGTCAGGTATGCGTAAATGGCTGCAAGAGAGTCAGGCGCAGGAGAGCAGATAGCAAACGGAGCCTTTCCTTCCCACTAAGGTGAGCCAAAAGTACACGGCACAATGAACGCGAAATACAATACAGGTTGACATAACCCAGCGCACCAGACATACGTGCGCATACATGAAACAGAGAAACAATACCACACAAAGACATGGTGGGGGAAAAAAGAGGGTTAAATACACAACACATAACGAGGGAAATGAGAACCAGGAGTGTGGAAAAACGAGACAAAACAAGTGGAAAATGGATCGCGATGGTTAGAAGACCGGCGACGTCGACTGCCGAACACCGCCCAAACAAGGAGAGGCATCGACTTTGGCAGAAGTCGTGACAGTACCCCCGCACCGACGCGCGGGTCCAGCAGCGCGTCGACACCGGCCTCGGGGACGACCCGGAGGACGAGGCGCAGGGCGATCCGGATGGAGACGGTGGAACTCTCGCAGCAGAGAAGGATCCAACACGTGCTGGGTTCCGGTGGAGGACCTCTCCCCCGAGCCATACCCCTCCCAGTCCACGAGGTACTGAAGGCCCCTCGCCCAACGTCTCGAATCCAGTATGGAACGAACGGAGTACGCCGGGACCCCCTCAATGTCCAGAGGGGGCGGAGGAACCTCCTGCCAGCCACCACCGGCCTGAGGAGAGACACATGGAACGAGGGGTTAATGCGGTAATCGGGGGAAAGCTGTAACCTATAACATATCTCGTTCACTCTCCTCAGGACTTTAAATGGCCCCACAAACCGCGGACCCAGCTTCCGGCAGGGCAGGTTTCGGGTCGAGAGCCAGACCCGGTCCCCCAGTGCGAACACCGGGGTCTCACTGCGGTGACGGTCTGCGCCCACTTTCTGGCGCAGCATGGCGCGCTGAAGGTGGACATGGGCGGTGACTTATGTTTCCTCCACGCGCCTGAACCATCCACCGCAGGAGCCTTGGTCTGACTGATGCCAAGGAGCCAGAACCGGCTGATACCCCAATACACACTGGAAGGGGGTGAGGTTAGTGGAGGAGTGGCAGAGCGAGTTCTGGGCCATCTCTGCCCAGGGTACGAACGCTGCCCACTCCCCCGGCCGGTCCTGGCAAACCTACCCACATCCTGGTTTACTCTCTCCACCTGCCCGTTACTCTCGGAGTGAAAACCTGAGGTAAGGCTGACCAAGACCCCCAGACGTTCCATGAACGCCTTCCAGACCCTTGAAGTGAACTGGGGACCTCGATCAGACACTATATCCTCAGGCACCCCGTAGTGCCGGAAGACGTGCGTAAAAAAGGCCTCCGCAGTCTGTAGGGCCGTAGGGAGACAGGGCAGAGGGAGGAGATGGCAGGACTTTGAGAAACGATCCACAACGACCAGGATCGTGGTGTTTCCCTGTGATGGGGGAAGATCGGTCAGGAAAATCGATCGACAGGTGTGACCATGGCCGCTGTGGAACGGGTAGGGGGTGTAACTTACCTCTGGAGCACACCGAGTAGGAGGAAACATAAACCCTCACATCCTTAGCCAAAGTGGGCCACCAGTTCTTCCCGCTCAGACAGTGCACCGTCCGACCGATGCCTGGATGACCAGAGGAGGGTGACGTGTGTGCCCAATAGATCAGCCGGTCACGGACAGTGTAGGAGTTATTGTTACATATGGAGGCAGATATCACACTATTAAACAATAGACAGGTGTACATTAGAAAATAGAAGAAAAAGGCAGACATGAGTGCATTTGCCATTCTGGTAAATACAGGAAACCAAAGATTAGCAGATGGCCAAAGCCATACGTGCCTTAAAGTGCATTTATGGAAAGAGCAGGACACTATTATGAAGATAAAATAGAGAGGAAAGGCCATAAGTGCTTAGGGTAAAGGCCATAAGTGCTTAGGGTAAGATAGACATATATTAATTTTAGGAGACAAGAGGGTCCTGCCTCCATTATAATCTAATCAAGAGCGGATACAGGCGTTATTGGGCGTAAACAAGCAGGAAGCCTGAAATGAAGGATAATGGTGGCAGATGACCTAAGAGAAGTAATTTAATTAATGTATGTAATGATCTCATGTGTGTGTATTTGTATAAAGAGAGAGCCAGTGCTCTGGGAAGGTGTGTGATCTGCGGATTGTATTAAAAGTCTTTATTGATTTTACAAGTTCTTATACAAGTGTTATATTTCTGAGACGATTATCCACGATAACAGCAGACGGAACGAACAGACGCCCATCCAGCGGGACACTAGAGGGGAGCGGGCTCTGTATACAACGCCCGCTCAATGTCCGTGTCCAGCTCCCACACTACCGGCGCCACCAGGCAGGAGGCCGGGAGTATGGAAGTGGGATCCTACGGATTCCACTAGATGTCAACAGTCTTCAGAACCTTGTTTCAGGCTTCTACTGTGAAGGGGGAGCAAATACGAGCTGTTTGAGTCAGGTGTCTGGCAGAATGCCATGAGATAAGTCTCGCACGAGCTCTGTTCCTTTTCCTTTCTAAAGACAAAGGAATTGTCCGGTTGGAATATTATTGAAGACTTATGATAAAAACATCCTAAAGATTGATTCTATACATCGTTTGACATGTTTCTACGAACTGTAATGGAACTGTCGTCTGAACTAAGTGCCTGCGTCTTGTGAATTTGGATTTGTGAACTAAACGCGCAAACAAAAAGGAGGTATTTGGGCATAAATGATGGACTTAATCGAATAAAACAAACATTTATTGTGGAACTGAGATTCCTGGGAGTGCATTCCGATGAAGATCGTCAAAGGTAAGTGAATATTTATAATGCTATTTCTGACTTATGTTGACTCCACAACATGGCGGGTATCTGTATGGCTTGTTTTGGTCTCTGAGCGCTGTACTCAGATTATTCCATGGTGTGCTTTAGCTGTAACGCTTTTTTGAAATCTGACACAGCGGTTGCATTAAGGAGAAGAATATCTTTAATTCCATGCATAACACTTGTATTTTCATCAACATTTATGATGAGTATTTCTGTAAATTGATGTGGCTCTCTGCGAAATAACCGGATGTTTTGGAAGCAAAACATTACTGAACATAACGCGCCAATGTAAAGAGATTTTTGGATATAAATATGAACTTTATCAAACAAAACATACATGTATTGTATAACATGAAGTCCTATGAGTGCCATCTGATGAAACTCTTTGGCTGGAAAAATGTCTGTTTTTCTGTGACTAGGTGCTGACCTAACATAATCGCATGGTATGCTTTCGTCGTAAAGCCTTTTTGAAATCGGACACTGTGGTGGGATTAACAACAAGTTTATCTTTAAAATGGTGTATAATACTTGTATGTTTGAGGAATTTTAATTATGAGATTTCTGTTGTTTGAATTTGGCACCCTGCACTTTCACTGGCTGTTGTCAAATCGATCCCGTTACCAGGATTTCAGCCGTAAGTTTTAACAAGAAATTTGTGGAGTGGTTGAAAAACAAGTTAATGACTCCAACCTAAGTGTATGTAAATTTCCGACTTCAATTGTATATGCATGAACTCTTCCGAACTGTTTAGTTTGGGAAGCATGTGGACGCCTTAATACAGGCTGTTTGCCTTTATACAAAAACCAAAGATAGAAGTCATATGATTGAAAGTACCATACATAAGGTGAGAATTTCAAATCCCCAGTCTAGCAGTGGAACTGACCCCCCCCAAATCACGTTCTTGTCCTCCAGTGGTAGTGCTAAAGGGGTGTGGTTAGGCATGCAGTGACCCCGTTCTTACATTAGGCCTACTCATCACACCAGGATACATGGGGGGTCAGAGAGAGGGTGTGTCTTTACTGGAGGTAGGGTGTCAGAGAGAGGGTAGGTGGTGGTGGAGGGCTTAACTCCCACGGGACAGGCTGTAATAATACGCTCGCTCACCATCTTCCGCTCCCACATGTTATTTAGGATAATACCACACTGCCATCTCATCTCGACTGCTAAACATGCAGTTGTTGCCTTAGTGATAGAAGCTCTTATTATAGATGTAAGACCAACAGCAGATCTTGACTGTAGCCTTTCTCAAGGAACACACACTGGCTATAAAAGAAAACGATGGCACCATTTATGGAATAAACATTCCTCTGGCAGTTCATGCCCCCAAGAGAAATTATGCAAGCAAGATGGGCTGCATGATATTCTTAGACAAAGAAATGTTGAGAACCGCACCAGTGCAAATGGACACAGCTTATGCTCGAAATATATAAACAAAAATTGTCTAAGAAAAGGTTCCAGATATTAGAGTCCATCACATAACATTTCATGTCATCTTAATAACCTGTTTGGGCTGCAGGGACAGTATTGAGTAGCCAGATAAAAGGTGCCCATTTCAAACGGCCTCGTACTCAATTCTTGCTCGTACAATATGCATATTATTATTACTATTGGATAGAAAACACTCTCTAGTTTCTAAAACCGTTTGAATTATATCTGTGAGTCAAACAGAACTCATTTGGCACAAACTTCCTGACCAGGTAGTGGAAAGTCTGAAATCGAGGCTCTGTTCTACTTCCTGCCTATAAATGGGAATGATACGTATTAGTATACGTGCACTTCGTAGACCTTCCCCTGGATGTCAAGAGGCGGTGAGAGAAGAAATTTAGTGTTTATCTTGGTCTGAAGTGGAATACAAGCTCTTTGTATGACGTGTCCCCCATTTCTTGTTTTCTGGAGAGCGCGAAGAGGGACTTGGATTTGCCTTCTGTTTAGCTGCCGTTACAGGCGACTAATATCTCCGGCTTTGATTTTATTTGATACATGTGACCATATCATCGTAAAGTATGTTTTTTCAATATAGTTTCATCAGATTATTGACATTTTTTCGGGAGTTTTGCCGTGTTCCGTTCTCTTCCGTTTGTTGATATGGAGAGCGTCGCGCCACTTGGCTAGTGTGCTTGCTAATTCAAGAGGGAAAATGGACGTTCTAAATCCAAACAACGATTGTTCTTGACAAAGGACACCTTGTCCAACATTCTGATGGAAGATCAACAAAAGTAAGAAACATTTTATGATGTTATTTCATATAGCTGTCGTACATGTGAACTAGTCGCCGGCGCCCAACTTTGGGGTACTCTAGCTATACCGAAGCTGGATGTCGTAATGAAGTTATTTTTTAGAATTCTAACACTGCGATTTCATAAAGAACTAATGGATCTATCATTTCCTATACAACATGTATTTTTTAGTAACGTTTATGAATAGCTATTTGGTCAGAATATGTGTGTCAGAAAAAGTGTCAGAAAAATATTGTTCCTGTTTAGACGTTGTGGAAAAAGTATTTAAGTTAGCACAATGTGTAACCACTGATTTCAGCTCTAAATATGCACATTTTTTCGAACAAAACATAAGTGTATGTATAACCTGATGTTATAGGACTGTCATCTGATGAAGAATATCAAGGTTAGTCAAAAAATATATATCTTTTACTGGTTTGTTATGATCGCTAACTTTTGCTACTGGGAAATGGCTTGTCTTTCTGGCTATTGTGGTAAGCTAATATAACGCTATATTGTGTTTTCGCTGTAAAACACTTTAGGAATCGGAAATATTGGCTGGAATCACAAGATGCCTGTCTTTCATTTGCTGTACACTATGTATTTTTCAGAAATGTTTTATGATGAGTAATTAGGTATTTGACGTTGGTGTCTGTAATTATTATGGCTGCTTTCGGTGCAATTTCTGATTGTAGCTGCAATGTAAACTATGATTTATACCTGAAATATGCACATTTTTCGAAGAAAACATAGATTTATTGTATAACATGTTATAAGACTGTCATCTGATGAAGTTGTTTGTTGGTTAGTTGGGTTGGTTCTTGGTTAGTTAGGTTGGCTTTGTGCATGCTACTTGTGCTGTGAAAAATGCCTGTCCTTTTTTTGTATTTGGTGGTGAGCTAACATAAATATACGTGCTGTTTTGACTGTAAAACATTTTAAAAATCGGACATGTTGGCTGGATTCACAAGATGTGTACCTTTCATTTGCTGTATTGGACTTGTTAATGTGTGAAAGTTAAATATTAAAAAAAATATATATTTTGAATTTAGCGCCCTGCACTTGAGCTGGCTGTTGTCATAAGTGTAGCCCGACGTCGGGCTTGCAGCCAGAAGAAGTTAACATTTGTATTATGAGCCATTTATAAATAGGTTAACAGTGAGACTGATACTCTCTTCCTCAGAATCAATTACTGTGAAACTGACTCAAACTCTAGTCAAGGAGTAGGCTGTGGGCACCCCAATCAGTGTGTTTGGTGTGTACACATGAAATACATAATAAGAATAACTGTTGAGGACACAAGTGCATTCCATGGAATGTTCTAGTCCATTTTCCTGTGCCTGTCCTAGCCAGACTGCTGCAATGCGGAGTTATCCATAAAAAATGACACATTTCAGCATCTAGACAACAATATCTATGATGACTGATGTATTTAAGTTCAAACTCGCCAATAATACGAGACAGCTAGTCTGTCTACATCAGAGTGTAGAGAAATTGACACTCACCACTCAGGTTTTTGATGCCAAAGTAAAATGCATTGCCTCACGCAACACACGTCAGTCAAAGTTGACAGCATTTTTGGGCCTCCCGGGTGGCGCAGTGGTCTAGGGCACTGCATCGCAGTGCTAACTGCGCCACCAGAGTCTCTGGGTTCGCCCCAGGCTCTGTCGCAGCCGGCCGCGACCGGGAGGTCCGTGGGGCGACGCACAATTGGGCTAGCGTCGTCCGGGTTAGGGAGGGTTTGGCCGGTAGGGATTTCCTTGTCTCATCGCGCTCCAGCGACACCTGTGGCGGGCTGGGCGCAACAAAGCATCCTTCACTCATGCTGCCAAACATACCCTCGTAAAACTGACTATCCTACCGATCCTTGACTTCGGCGATGTCATTTACAAAATAGCCTCCAACACTCAGCAAATTGGATGCAGTCTATCACAGTGCCATTCATTTTGTCACCAAAGCCCCATATACTACCCACCACTGCGACCTGTACACTCTCGTTGGCTGGCCCTTGCTTTATATTCGTCGCCAAACTCACTGGCTCCAGGTCATCTATAAGTCTTTGCTAGGTAAAGCCCCGCCTATTCTCAGCTCACTGGTCACCCACCCGTAGCACGCACTTCAGCTGGTATATTTTACTGGTCACCCCCAAAGCAAATTCCTAATTTGGCCGCCTTTCCTTCCAGTTCTCTGCTGCCAATGACTGGAACGAATTGCAAAAAAAATCAAATCACTGAAGCTGGAGACTCATATCTCCTTCACTAACGTTAAGCATCAGCTGTCAGAGCAGCTCACAGATCATTGCACCTGTACATAGCCCATCTGTAAATAGCCCATCCAACTACCTCATCACCATATTTTTTTTTTCTTTGCTCGTTTGCACCCTAGTATCTCTACTTGCACATTCATCTTCTGCACATCTCTCACTCCAGTGTTTAATTGCTAAATTGTAATTAATTCGCCACTACGGCCTATTTATTGCCTTACCTCCCTAATCTTACCTTATTTGCACACACTGTATATAGATTTTTTCTATTGTGTTATTGACTGTATGTTTGTTTATACCATGTGTAACTGTGTTGTTTGTGTCGCCCTGATTTGCTTTTATCTTGGCCAGGTCGCAGTTGTAAATGAGAACTTGTTCTCAACTGGCCTACCAGGTTAAATAAAGGTGAAATAATTTATATATATATATTATTAAATATCATACCTTAAAAAGAAAATCTGCATTTTCCACTTGGTACTGGCAGGTTCACACGACCTTATTCATGATTTCCTCTATGTACATATCTGCAGTTTGTTTTTATGCATTTTGAAATTCACCATACATCAGTGAAGGCCGCCGATTGGCTGAATACCCAGGGCCCGAGGTGGTTGGAGTTGTCAACAAAGCAGCAGGACAGAAATATGATGCCAAGTTTTTTGAACTACTGGTAGTTGCTTTACGCATCTTCTCAAAGAAATCTGTGCATTTGAACAACAGCATAAATACACCTATTTCACTTTTGCTTGTCAAAAACCAAAACGCTCACTGCAGCACATTCTGCCACTGTTTTGAACAGATTAGATTATACTATTTACTGTTTAGAATGAGCAGCCAGCGAACGAGTGCACTAGGTAGAACACAAGAACCATGCAAATGCAATAAGTGAACACACATCTAACAATGTCACAAAGAATGATACACTAGCCAGTTAACTTTCATTTTGAAATAACTTCAAATTTCAGAGTTAGTCAGATATTAGTTTTGAAAGACATGAAATTGGCATGGTAGCTAGCAAGCTACCAACTAGCTAGCTGCTTATCAATGGTAGATCAACTGGTTAATTATTTTTTTAAATAAAAATGTAATAAAATAAAGAAAACAAATATTTCTATTTCTCAAAATTACTGTAGCTGCCTAATTCATTTGATCATGTTTTATGATACACCCGGTTTAATACAGTTGTAGTCCACACAACAAGCCGCCCTGTCACCTAGCTACATTAGAACCTGATGAACAACATGGGGGGGAAACAATAAGCCACAGTCTTGCTTTTTGTCCTACCAGATCCGCCATGAGAAGGTTCTAGCTAGTGTTCTAGTTAGTTGGATGTAGAGGTCTGGTTTATCAGTTCTCAGGCTTCCATGACTGTTAGGATTATTTATTTACAAGTTAATTACAATTAGCTTTTTACTTTAGCGCCATCTGTACCTGATAGAGCAGATCTAGTCGTGCGGAAGTAAACCATATGGTGCGAGATAAATATTGGGAGGGAGACTAGAGCAAACATTTGAGCACGACAAGACAGCCTATTTTTTATTTAACCTTTATTTAACTAGGCAAGTCAGTTAAGAACAATTCTTATTTACAATGACAGCCTACCCCGGCCAACGCTGGACCAATTGTGCACCGCCCTATGGGACTCATAATCACAGCTGGATGGGATACAGCCTGGAATCGAACCAGGTACACATTTAAAACAAAATCCATTAATGGTGCGATATTTCAATTAAAATTGGTACTTTTCTTATCACAAGTGTGTTTTTTTTTGCAATTACAAGTGGAGCGCCGCCCCAAAGTCCAAATGGGAGGGCCGCCGATGCCATACCACAATTTAGAGATGCATGTGAATTAGGGTATGTGCATTAGTCAAAAGGGGGCTGTTATCCTATGTTTTACTGCTGCTTCATACATCCATAGATCTGCAAGTGAAACCTGCATGTTCAAGAAGAGTGAAAGTTACTGCCATTGATGCCAGATTTATTTGTCCGTAAATTGGACAGATGAAAATGCCTGTAAAGGCTGGTTGTCTGAGGCGGTGTGTAGCCTATAAATAATACATCCTTAGCTAAATATAGTCATATTTTCTCCCAATACAGTTAGGGTTTTCCAACTATAGGCTATGTCTCGCATACACGGGCGTGCCCTTTGTAGCCTATTAGGTTAATTCAAGGTGTGAATGAATTAATATTTCATAAGCGTGCCATGCATGTGAGCTTCTGAAGTTACTACATTTACAGAAATAAAAATGCAACAACTTCTCCTGAGTGAATGAACAAATGGGTAGGTTACGTTGTCACAAAAGGTAAATAACCACCGGTTTTTGTTCCTCTTCAACAAAAAACGACTTTGATACCATGTCACGGCACCCACTTACTTCAACTGCTCAGATAATCGCTTGGATATGACAACACTCACCTTTATCAATTATTTCAGGCTTTTTCTCCCATGTGAAGTTGTAGGAATATTTTACGAAGTCCTCAGACCAACTGTCCTCACACCACGCGACAAATGGGCTGCTGTCTGTGTCAAACGTGTTGAGGTAGGTGGCCCCCAAATGTTGTCAAAAGGAAATGTGTCCTGTCACAACAAAGGAAAACCATTCGACCCAGAGTTATTCCACTAAATTCAACCTCGTGGGTTTATGCTACATTGAAGTGCGTATCAGTTTAACTTCGTTTTCCCAGTATATATTCCAAGGTTAGAGTCTTCTGAGGTTAATGCAAGCCTTGCCCATGAACACCGGGAGAGTAAATCAATCGACTGACTACCAGTGGGCGGAGTTGTAGGTTTTATTTTAAAGCGAAAGAGCGTCACCCATCTTCCGGCACGCGACGTCTCCTATTGTAAGAAGCATGAAAATGCTGAAAAACAAAGGATGAGGTTATGATCATGTAAAAGTAATCAAATATAGCTCCATAACCAACATCATACACACAGTAAAATGCTATATATATAGTGGCTCTGATGGAGCACGGCCAAAAGCATCACTGACTCAATAGCAATCTATTAAAGAAAAAGTGTTAAAACACCTTGAGACTGTTGGTGGACAGTCAACACCACCCAGTAGACTAGAGGAACAGGAACCCCACTGCTGTCACAAATCTGAATCTGAATCTGTCACTACAGCCATGAGCATTTATTCAGATTGTGGGAGGGTGACATGTGTGAATCCAAAAAAAAGCAATTATACAGATTTTCTTGTTTTTTTATGTGCACATGGCAGTATTCATACCTTGGTTTCTGTGGTAAATGTGAATGAAAAACAACTTTTCACTTTTGATAATGTTTTTTATACAAATCCCTTGTCCATAATGTAGACGCCTCTGGGATTTTCATTGAAGAGGTAAGGGATGCTGCTGTGACTGAGTCTTGTAAGGGTTTAGGTAAACCAAAATGAACTGTAGATGATACATGTGATCTGCACAACATACCAATACCAATTGTACATATATTTGTCTGCCTACTGGTCAGTATACCTGCAGACTCAGACACACACAAAAGTTCAGTCATCTGCACCCACTGCAGCTACAGCCTTTAACATATTCTTACCTCTTTGTTGATTGATATCCATTGAATTGTGTCCATTTTCTAAAACAGAAATGTCAAACAACACTACCATTTCTACAAATATATATATTTTTAAATAGATGGTATGATCATAAAACAATATAAATTTAGATCAAACAAGGGATAAACCTTACCTTTACATTGAGGAGATCTTTACATTTTTCTCTGCCTGCACCTGCTGTCATCTCAAATCCAAATGTTTCAGTTGGGCGGTTAGGTTCGAACCCCCACCAACTAAGGAGGTTCCTCGATGAACCCCACCCCCTTTGGGGTTCTTGGAAGAACCTTTCGGGTGCATTTTTCAGAGCCAAGAACCCTAAGGTTCTTCGAGGAACTTTTAGGATCTTAGAAGAACCCTTGTTGGACCCCACATTTTTTAGTGTAATATCAGGTGCTAATAAACTGTCAGCTCTCTTCATTCATTATGTAAAACTTTAATGTAAGGATTTTTTAAAATGTAGATTATGCAACTCTCAGGACAATATTATGTTGTTTTGTTTGCATAATTGAGGGTAAAAAAGGCTTGTGTCATTGATTCTCACTCACCCAAACGGAACTTACTGTCGTTAACAGAACCGGGCTTCGATAAACAGCAGCTTCTGTTCTGGTTGGGGCTCAGCTGTTAATTTCATACCATTTAATCTCTACCCAAGTTGCAATTGCACACATCCAGATTTCCCACACAAAGAATAGCAACATTAGAATGTCCTAAAAAGTGCAGAATAAAATGAACTCTACATTTCATAGTATATGTTTTGTATATGTTCATAGTGTTATAGTTTTCATCATAATTAAGGCCTGAGGTTTTTTCCTGACCATGTTACCTGATCAGGAAAAACTCTAGGCACTAGTTATAGGTGTAACTTTCTTTCTATCAAGTAGTTGAATCTGTGGTTGGCATGACAGTGCATCCCTATCTCAAGCGGAAGGGGAATTGTGACCAGGAAATAAATATCTATTTCTATGTATCACTAAGGAAACAGAAAAGGCTTTCATTGCTATCATTCTGACGTCAATTCAATTTGACAGAGGGAGAACCTTGAATGAGAATTGCACAGTGATTGTTGTCAAGACATGTACAAGTGTGATTTTATGGATTGCACCCAAAATGATTGAACATCATTTTAGTACTGTAGTAGTGTAGATCCTTTATGCATCCATCTGGTTCATTTATACTTTGTAATTCTCAATTAGCAAGAGACTGAACAACCCACGGATGGAAGTAATGGAAAATGAATGCTTTAAATCCAATTAATCTCTTCACATGAAATGATGCATGACAGCCAGCGGATCATCCATCTACATTTCAAACACACACACACGCACGCGCACACACACACACTCACGCAGGGCTCCACTTCCAGGCTGGGAGCGTGTGGCGGCACAGAGGAGGGGAGGCAGCATGGTGTTTGGACTACTTCCTGTGACATTTGATGTGTGAGGGAACAGCAGCAGAGTAGCAGACCCCCTGCTCTCCCTAGGCAGGCATTAGTCAGAGGCTCCAGCTGGTTTGATGATTCTGTACATCCCTCCAAAAGGCCAAGCAGCAGGAAGGGTGGCTTGGTGATAGAGGTACTGGGGCCATCACAGACTGGGGTCTTTGTACAGGTGAAGGTGTGTGAAGCAAGGGTCAAATTAGGATGTAACAGCTTGTGACCTCTCAGGTGATGGAGAACTGGGCTCTTTTTCAATCGTCTTTCCTTGATTCCTTGCATACTCTCTCCTGCCCTCTTTCTCTAAATGCATTAGAAGAGAAGATCCAACGTTCCTTGACTGACCTTCTCCTCCAATTGGATCAAAATTGCAAAGACTTATTACAGTGTTGTCTCAATCTCAGTTCAAAACTTTCAACTTCAGATCAGACAAGGCATTTATTTGTTTTGACCACCATCCAGTGGCTATGTGTAGAATGGCATGGGATTAGTCCCATGTGAATATTTACAGGTTCATTTTGACACGTCTTTAATCCGTATGCTTATCTAAATAGGAAAATAAACATTTTAATATGTATGCTTATCTAAATAGGAAAATAAACAGATGAATTAGTATGAATAAATAATAATAAAATATGAAGTCTATATTCAGAAGACAGATAATGAGAATAGGAGTCCAATCAGAACTAACCTCAGGGTTATATTAAAGCCGCAACAAGATTATTACAATTATTTTAAAGTGCCAAAATGTGAACTCAATTAAAAAATAGATAAACTTGAGTCTCCCTCAAGTACTGCACTTGCACAGTGAAAAGGAAACTTAGTTGCCATTTGGGAACATGTGAATCTCTTTAAACCACCAGAGGACATGCTAATCCAATAGCCAAATATTACTAGCCCTTCCCTAGATTACCCTTTTATACGGTGTTTGTCCCACCCCCAGGCAGTCATTAGCCTATTCTGTCAGCCCAGCACAGACACAGACCTGAAGAGGAGCAAAAGTTAATCAAACCATGATTAAGACAAATCAAGTTTAATATGTAAAGTTCAAGAGTTTGGAACAAGAGCTGGATGTTGGAACAAAATAAAAATGAATGATTCTAAGCAATGGAAGTTTAGTTACTTTGTAACGTCTTTCGTTGGTGGAAGGAGAGGAGGACCAAAATGCAGCGTGGTACGTATCCATAATAACTTTTGTAATGAATACGAAATACAAAAAGAACAAGAGAATCAAAATGAAAACCGAAACAGTCCCGAATGGTGAAAACACTAAAACAGAAAACAACTACCCACAACCCATAGTGGGAAAACAGGCTACCTAAGTATGATTCTCTATCAGAGACAACGATCGACACCTGCCTCTGATTGAGAACCATACTAGGCCAAACACATAGAAATATAACGTATAGAACAAAACATAGAAAAACAACATAGAATGCCCACCTCAACTCACGCCCTGACCAAACTAAAATAAAGACATAAAAAAGGAACTATGGTCAGAATGTGACATACTTCAACTTGACAGAAATATGCAATAGTTGTTTTTCCAATGTATTGTGTTGGTCAATGGTTACACATACTATCAACCACAGTATAAAAATATATTGACATGGCATCAAAATACCTCCTATAAGATAACGAGTTTATAGATGTATTATTCATCGTAGACTATTCACGATTTGTGAATTGCATGATCGAGATACATTTGCTGATTCTTTAATTACGTTGCTCTTTACATATCTAAAGGTAATGCTTCAGAAATGTACATCCTTCAGCATCGTGGAAACATCACCAAGGTCTTACATCATATGCTAGTCTTGGCAGCACCACCCAAGCTTCCTTTAACTCAATAGATCCCTTGTGTCTCATATTCGCTGAGTGAAGGTACAGAATCCTGCATAGTGGTAGTGTTTTACAAGTCCAATCATGTAGAAACACAAAAACTCAAACACAGAAAATGCTGATAGTGTATCTAACGTTCAGCATGAGAGAAAAATGACAGTTTTGTTTTTTTACCCTTTTTCTCCCCAA
The DNA here is from genome assembly GCF_029448725.1 of Salvelinus fontinalis. Classification (NCBI taxonomy): domain Eukaryota; kingdom Metazoa; phylum Chordata; class Actinopteri; order Salmoniformes; family Salmonidae; genus Salvelinus; species Salvelinus fontinalis. Next base: position 23,139,887 of record NC_074697.1, read on the forward strand.
TTTCGTGATATCCAATTGGTAGTTACAGTCTTGTGCCATCGCTGCAACTCTCGTACAGACAACTCCCGGAGAGGCGAAGGTCGAGAGCCGTGTGTCCCCCGAAACACAACCCTAGCTTTTCAACCCTGTGGGTTAAGTAAGAAGTAGTAGCACCCCCTAAGGCTTTTGATTTCATATATAAGTGCTGTGTACAGAGGTACAGAAGAGCAACAGAAATGTGTAACATCTGCCCCTATCTCCACCAGGCGTAGGCCTACTAGTCCCTTCATCGTTTCACAGGAGTTTCAAGTTGTATTAGTCGTATGTACAGGATACACATGGTATACACTGGCCAACAAAATGCTTACTTGAAAGTTTCTTCTTGACAATGAAACAACAATAATAAATAATAAAAGATAAGAATACTAACATAAAGAAAATGGCTCAGTAGTATAGAATATACATTCTTTCACAGGAGCACCTTTAAGTCCATTTTTGTCTGCTGAACTAAAATGGAATATGCACGTATGAGGCCCTGGTGAGTTTTATAGATTCCTCACTCAAAAACGAATGTATTGTTACTCTGGATAGAGCCATCTTTGCATGTAGATTAGTTCCATTGGGGATTGGACCAGGCTTCTTTGAACTAGGCCTACCCTGACTCATGCAGGAGATGAGGAATTTCAGAGAATATGACTATTATAGAATAAAAAAACAGAGCCTGGGGGGGGGGGGGGGACATGGGACTGCGGCATGGGTATGATAGCGGAGTTGTGTTTGTAGAAGCCTCAGGAACATTCTCCCTCAATCACCAAAAGGCAAGTCTCTCATCAGCTGCCATGTGAGGGCAATTTAAACCTTGTGTTGTCTTAAGGGTCAAAAATGACCCGCCTGTCACGACTTCCGCCGAAGTCGGCTCCTCTCCTTGTTTGGGCGGCGTTCAGCGATGGACGTCACCGGCTTTCTAGCCATCGCCGCTCCATTTTTCATATTTCCATTTGTTTTGTCTTGTTCCATACACACCTGGTTTTCATTCCCTAATCACACTGCGTGTATTTAGTCCGCTGTTCCCCTCCATGTCTTTGTGTGAAATTGTATTTATGTTATGTGGGTATTGTTACGCGCTATACTTTTTGTCTATGTTCCGTGTTTGGGCACATTTATGTACTTTTGTGCTTTCGTTGGACCGGAATAAAAAGTGTGCCTGTTCTGCTCTGTTCTGTTCTGCACTCTGCTCTCCTGCACCCGACTTCGCCTCCAGTACACACCCTTAACACCGCCACTATGTTTTTTTGCAGAGAAAACCCCCTAAATGATTTTCTTTCAACTTGAAGTTTTATGACTTTTCCTAGAGTGACCCCAACATTACAAAAAGTGAAACATCGCTTTTGTTCATATTTCCATGAAAGTTGTACATCACCAGGGTACAAAGATTGTCTTAGAGTAATTTTTGACCCGGCAGTTATAAAATTATGTACACACACACACAAACACACACACACACACACACACACACACACACACACACACACACACACACATACACATACAATGGGAAATGGAGATTATGTGTGCTACTGAGTGAACTCAGACAAAACTAAAACTTTATTGTGCATGTGCAGCATCTCCCTGTCACGCCCTGACCTAAGATATCTCTGTTTTTCTATATATTTTGGTTAGGTCAGGGTGTGACTAGGGTGGGTACTCTAGTTTTTGTATGTCTAGGGTTATTGTATGTCTAGGGGGTTTGTATGTCTATGTTGACCTGATATGGTTCCCAATCAGAGACAGCTGTTTATCGTTGTCTCTGTTTGGGGATCATATTTAGGTAGCCATTTTCCTCATTTGTGTTGTGGGATCTTGTCTATGTATAGTTGCCTTAGTGCACATCAGTAGCTTCACGTTTCGTTTGGTTGTTTGTTGTTAAGTTAGGTGAGTTTCAGTTTATTAAAATGATGTGGAACTCTACGCACGCTGCGCCTTGGTCCGATCCTTTCAACGAACTTGACACTCCCCTCCATCACCCCACACATGACTCAAGTTCACAGACAAAATAAAAACAATTACAGAGAAAATAAACTAAATTTCAGACAAAATAAAAATGTATTGAAAGCATTGCTTACTAATGGGGAATGCAGTCAGAGGCTTTAAAGGTGCTGCAGTTGACTGTCCCCCCAGTTCTCTCTTTGCTGAAGCAATGAGTGCACGTTTCAGTGCCCAACAGGTCGTAGATCAGATTTCTTCAGATGTCCAGGAGGAACCAGAGAACAACGATTTAGAAGAGGAGGAGGTATCTGAAGAAGAAGATGGGGGAGAATACAACCCAGAGCACGATGCATCATCTTCAGATGAAGAAGAAATCCCCAGATTTTTGTCAAATAACAAAATAACATGGTCCTTGTCACCATATGACAACTAGAGCAGGATGGCAGCACAAAATGTCAGAAGGATGACCCCAGGGCCCACAAGACATGCAGTTGCCCATGCCCAGGACATTGCCTCAACATTCTACATGTTCATCACACCAGCCATCTAAAATAATCATCCTGGAGATTACAAATTTGGATTGTTTCCGTAAATATGGAGACAACTGGAAAAGGATGGATGAGATTGACCTGCATGCCTACATAGGGCTGCTAATCTTAGCAGGTGTGTATAGGTCCTGAGGCGAGGCTACATGTAGTCTCTGGGATGCAGAGAGTGGAAGGGTGATTTTCCGTGCCACGATGCCACTGAAAGTCTTTTACACTTTCTCAAGAATGCTACGATTTGATAACCGTGATTCAAGACCTGCAAGACGTGTGAGAGACAAACTGGCGAACATAAGAGAGGTCAGGGAGAAGTGGGTGGAGCATCTGCAATACCTCTACAACCCTGGGTCTGAAGTAACAGTGGATGAGCAACTGGTTCCATTCAGAGGTACATTTTTATTTTATATCTGTAATGTAAGTGATTTTCACTGTTAATTGTATTATTTGTTGCTGTAATATCATTGATTTATGTGATTTTTTTTCTATGACACTAATACTAATTACTGATAGTAATCTCTTTTGTCAAAAGGTTGCTGTCCTTTCCGGCAGTATACGCCCAGCAAGTCAGCAAAGTATGGCATCAAGATATGGGTGGTCTGTGACGCACAATCCAGCTACGTTTAAAGATGCAAGTCTACACAGGGAAACTGACCAGTGGAGAACCAGGGGACCAGGGTTGTGCTTGATGTGACAGATGGACCACCACTCTAGTTTCTTACCTCCCAAAGAGCAACAAGAATGTGGTCCTCCTGAGCACACTGCACAAAACGGCTGAGATCAGTGATCATGAGAACAGGAAGCCAGACATCATCCTGGACGACAACCACAACAAAGGAGGCGTGGACAATCTGGACAAGGTGATTGGAATTTACAGCTGCAGGAGGATGACTGCCCGCTGGCCCCTGGTCATCTTCCATAACATCATTGATGTGTCCTCATAACATGCCTTCATGATATGGAACAGGATCAACCCTACCTGGATGCCTGATAAGTGGAACAAGAGGAGGGTGTTCCTGGAGCAGCTGGGAAAGGCACTTGTAACGCCACACATTCAAAGAAGGGAGCACCTCCACCGCGCAGCAACCTTTGCAGCGCTTGTGAAAGCTGTTCAGGGGGCGGAATCTTGTCCTGATCCTCCTGGGGCTGCAGCTGGGGCAGGCAAGAGGAGAAGATACCAATTCTGCCCCCTAAAGAAGGACTGTAAAACAAATTCTATATGCTGCACATGTGAGAATACATCTGCAAAGTCCATGCACACACACTTGCATACTGTCCTACATGTGCTAATTAGAGTTGATTGATCTTTTGTTCTTCACGTTTTTGTTTTGTATTTATTATTTTATTTTATTCTTATTTATTGTTGTTATTTATACACCTTGTGGGTGGGGGCAATGGTTTAAAAAATGGGAGAAGACTAGTATTTTGTAGTTGAATTCCTCATTGTACGGTATATAATAATATATCACTATGTTGCCAAAAAAGTTCAAGACTGTTGTTGTTTCCCTTCAATAAAATTCAAAATGACTTTCTGCACATTTCTGCTACTTCCTTAGGCTATACAAGTGCTATCTCTTGCTAAAAAGTTCATGTTTACACCTATGCAGTATCTTTAGCAATAATAATAATAAACCTTTACTTTAGTAAAGAAAACAATTATGACAGGTGTGTTGTAATAGAAATGAGTGGTGTTCACTGATTAAATGCAGTCTTTCTGCATTGTGAAGAGGGAAAACACAGATATTCACAAAGTTTGTGATGAATGACAGGTTATTTCTTCATACAAAATATATTTGGGGTTTAAAATTCAATTAAGCTGCTTTATTTTAGGGGTTTAGTGAAGGCGGGTAATTTTTTACCCTTAGCACAAGGGGAGTATACAGAATGTTAAGACTACACAAGAGTTAAGACAGGGCTGCAAAAAGAGGAGGGGGAAATATGTTACATCCACAGTGGAATGATGTGATTTGGACATCGAACTGATGGCATCAGAACTACATTTCACTATACCTATTTAAGAGACGTACCACATGGTACCAGTAGAATTTCACATTGTAATTCAATAAAAGGTTACTTTTAGTTGAAATTATGTAAAAAAGTGGTTGCAGTTGCTTGTATTGAGACTGGTGAGGACGTATTTATGTCAGAGCTTGATTTCTAGCTGGTTTACAGCACTGTTGCTATACCTCCTGCTCCACAACCCCCATCTTGAACAAGCCTGCAATCAGCCTGGGAAGACGTGGCAGTATGGAGGAGGGGGGAGTGATGAGGAGGCTGAAACGAATTACTTTGATAAACTTCTAGTAACTACGGTTACAACTACTGTTATAAAAGTCGTGTGGAATCCCTTCCATAATCATTGCTTTTGAACAGGATTATTGAAAATACAAATCATGCATACAGTATGAGCATTGTGACCAATGTACTCATTCACAATTACAAGAGGAAGCCAAAGGGATGTCATCATCACTGACATGCACATATCCACTGTTGAAAAATACACACTATTGTACTTTACCCATATATATTGTGCTGGTGAATGAAAGTTAGAAAATGTGTGAAAGTTTTATATGATGAAAGCTGTGTGTGGGATTGAGTCAGCCTGCAGCAGTAGGACCATGCAGAGGACTCCAGCAAATGGATCCAGGGGGAGGTCTGACGTCTAGGCTTCCTAAGGAGAGCCAGAGGTTTTCATAGATTACCCTTTTATACAGTCTTTGTCCCACCCCCAGGCAGTCATTAGCCTATTCTGTCAGCCCAGCACAGACACAGACCTGAAGAGGAGCAAAAGTTAATCAAACCATAATTAAGACAAATCAAGTTTAATATGTAAAGTTCAAGAGTTTGGAACAAGAGCTGGATGTTGGAACAAAATAAAAATGAATGATTCTAAGCAATGGAAGTTTAGTTACTTTGTAACGTCTTTCGTTGGTGGAAGGAGAGGAGGACCAAAATGCAGCGTGGTACGTATACATAATAACTTTTAATAAGAATGAATACAAAATACAAAAAGAACAAGAGAATCAAAATGAAAACCGAAACAGTCCCGAATGGTGAAAACACTAAAACGGAAAACAACTACCCACAACCCATAGTGGGAAAACAGGCTACCTAAGTATGATTCTCTATCAGAGACAACGATCGACACCTGCCTCTGATTGAGAACCATACTAGGCCAAACACATAGAAATATAACGTATAGAACAAAATATAGAAAAACAACATAGAATGCCCACCCCAACTCACGCCCTGACCAAACTAAAATAAAGACATAAAAAAGGAACTATGGTCAGAACGTGACATACTTCAACTTGACAGAAATATGCAATAGTTGTTTTTCCAATGAATTGTGTTGGTCAATGGTTACACATACTATCAACCACAGTATAAAAATATATTGACATGGCATCAAAATACCTCCTATAAGATAACGAGTTTATAGATGTATTATTCATCGTAGACTATTCACGATTTGTGAATTGCATGATCGTGATACATTTGCTGATTCTTTAATTACGTTGCTCTTTACATATCTAAAGGTAATGCTTCAGAAATGTACATCCTTCAGCATCGTGGAAACATCACCGAGGTCTTACATCATATGTTAGTCTTGGCAGCACCACCCAAGCTTCCTTTAACTCAATAGATCCCTTGTGTCTGTCATATTCACTGAGTGAAGGTACAGAATCCTGCATAGTGGTAGTGTTTTACAAGTCCAATCATGTAGAAACACAAAAACTCAAACACAGAAAATGCTGATAGTGTATCTAACGTTCAGCATGAGAGAAAAATGACAGTTTTGTTTTTTTACCCTTTTTCTCCCCAATTTCGTGATATCCAATTGGTAGTTACAGTCTTGTGCCATCGCTGCAACTCTCGTACAGACAACTCCCGGAGAGGCGAAGGTCGAGAGCCGTGTGTCCCCCGAAACACAACCCTAGCCTTTCACCCCTGTGGGTTAAGTAAGAAGTAGTAGCACCCCCTAAGGCTTTTGATTTCATATATAAGTGCTGTGTACAGAGGTACAGAAGAGCAACAGAAATGTGTAACATCTGCCCCTATCTCCACCAGGCGTAGGCCTACTAGTCCCTTCATCGTTTCACAGGAGTTTCAAGTTGTATTAGTCGTATGTACAGGATACACATGGTATACACTGGCCAACAAAATGCTTACTTGAAAGTTTCTTCTCGACAATGAAACAACAATAATAAATAATAAAAGATAAGAATACTAACATAAAGAAAATGGCTCAGTAGTATAGAATATACATTCTTTCACAGGAGCACCTTTAAGTCCATTTTGGTCTGCTGAACTAAAATGGAATATGCACGTATGAGGCTCTGGTGAGTTTTATAGATTCCTCACTCAAAAACGAATGTATTGTTACTCTGGATAGAGCCATCTTTGCATGTAGATTAGTTCCATTGGGGATTGGACCAGGCTTCTTTGAACTAGGCCTACCCTGACTCATGCAGGAGATGAGGAATTTCAGAGAATATGACTATTATAGAATAAAAAAACAGAGCCTGGGGGGGGGGGGGGGACATGGGACTGCGGCATGGGTATGATAGCGGAGTTGTGTTTGTAGAAGCCTCAGGAACATTCTCCCTCAATCACCAAAAGGCAAGTCTCTCATCAGCTGCCATGTGAGGGCAATTTAAACCTTGTGTTGTCTTAAGGGTCAAAAATGACCCGCCTGTCACGACTTCCGCCGAAGTCGGCTCCTCTCCTTGTTTGGGCGGCGTTCAGCGATGGACGTCACCGGCTTTCTAGCCATCGCCGCTCCATTTTTCATATTTCCATTTGTTTTGTCTTGTTCCATACACACCTGGTTTTCATTCCCTAATCACACTGCGTGTATTTAGTCCGCTGTTCCCCTCCATGTCTTTGTGTGAAATTGTATTTATGTTATGTGGGTATTGTTACGCGCTATACTTTTTGTCTATGTTCCGTGTTTGGGCACATTTATGTACTTTTGTGCTTTCGTTGGACCGGAATAAAAAGTGTGCCTGTTCTGCTCTGTTCTGTTCTGCACTCTGCTCTCCTGCACCCGACTTCGCCTCCAGTACACACCCTTAACACCGCCACTATGTTTTTTTGCAGAGAAAACCCCCTAAATGATTTTCTTTCAACTTGAAGTTTTATGACTTTTCCTAGAGTGACCCCAACATTACAAAAAGTGAAACATCGCTTTTGTTCATATTTCCATGAAAGTTGTACATCACCAGGGTACAAAGATTGTCTTAGAGTAATTTTTGACCCGGCAGTTATAAAATTATGTACACACACACACACACACACACACACACACACACACACACACACACACACACACACATACACATACAATGAGAAATGGAGATTATGTGTGCTACTGAGTGAACTCAGACAAAACTAAAACTTTATTGTGCATGTGCAGCATCTCCCTGTCACGCCCTGACCTAAGATATCTCTGTTTTTCTATATATTTTGGTTAGGTCAGGGTGTGACTAGGGTGGGTACTCTAGTTTTTGTATGTCTAGGGTTATTGTATGTCTAGGGGGTTTGTATGTCTATGTTGACCTGATATGGTTCCCAATCAGAGACAGCTGTTTATCGTTGTCTCTGTTTGGGGATCATATTTAGGTAGCCATTTTCCTCATTTGTGTTGTGGGATCTTGTCTATGTATAGTTGCCTTAGTGCACATCAGTAGCTTCACGTTTCGTTTGGTTGTTTGTTGTTAAGTTAGGTGAGTTTCAGTTTATTAAAATGATGTGGAACTCTACGCACGCTGCGCCTTGGTCCGATCCTTTCAACGAACTTGACACTCCCCTCCATCACCCCACACATGACTCAAGTTCACAGACAAAATAAAAACAATTACAGAGAAAATAAACTAAATTTCAGACAAAATAAAAATGTATTGAAAGCATTGCTTACTAATGGGGAATGCAGTCAGAGGCTTTAAAGGTGCTGCAGTTGACTGTCCCCCCAGTTCTCTCTTTGCTGAAGCAATGAGTGCACGTTTCAGTGCCCAACAGGTCGTAGATCAGATTTCTTCAGATGTCCAGGAGGAACCAGAGAACAACGATTTAGAAGAGGAGGAGGTATCTGAAGAAGAAGATGGGGGAGAATACAACCCAGAGCACGATGCATCATCTTCAGATGAAGAAGAAATCCCCAGATTTTTGTCAAATAACAAAATAACATGGTCCTTGTCACCATATGACAACTAGAGCAGGATGGCAGCACAAAATGTCAGAAGGATGACCCCAGGGCCCACAAGACATGCAGTTGCCCATGCCCAGGACATTGCCTCAACATTCTACATGTTCATCACACCAGCCATCTAAAATAATCATCCTGGAGATTACAAATTTGGATTGTTTCCGTAAATATGGAGACAACTGGAAAAGGATGGATGAGATTGACCTGCATGCCTACATAGGGCTGCTAATCTTAGCAGGTGTGTATAGGTCCTGAGGCGAGGCTACATGTAGTCTCTGGGATGCAGAGAGTGGAAGGGTGATTTTCCGTGCCACGATGCCACTGAAAGTCTTTTACACTTTCTCAAGAATGCTACAATTTGATAACCGTGATTCAAGACCTGCAAGACGTGTGAGAGACAAACTAGCGAACATAAGAGAGGTCAGGGAGAAGTGGGTGGAGCATCTGCAATACCTCTACAACCCTGGGTCTGAAGTAACAGTGGATGAGCAACTGGTTCCATTCAGAGGTACATTTTTATTTTTATATCTGTAATGTAAGTGATTTTCACTGTTAATTGTATTATTTGTTGCTGTAATATCATTGATTTATGTGATTTTTTTTCTATGACACTAATACTAATTACTGATAGTAATCTCTTTTGTCAAAGGGTTGCTGTCCTTTCCGGCAGTATACGCCCAGCAAGTCAGCAAAGTATGGCATAGTCAGCAAAGTATGGCATCAAGATATGGGTGGTCTGTGACGCACAATCCAGCTACGTTTAAAGATGCAAGTCTACACAGGGAAACTGACCAGTGGAGAACCAGGGGACCAGGGTTGTGCTTGATGTGACAGATGGACCACCACTCTAGTTTCTTACCTCCCAAAGAGCAACAAGAATGTGGTCCTCCTGAGCACACTGCACAAAACGGCTGAGATCAGTGATCATGAGAACAGGAAGCCAGCCATCATCCTGGACGACAACCACAACAAAGGAGGCGTGGACAATCTGGACAAGGTGATTGGAATTTACAGCTGCAGGAGGATGACTGCCCGCTGGCCCCTGGTCATCTTCCATAACATCATTGATGTGTCCTCATAACATGCCTTCATGATATGGAACAGGATCAACCCTACCTGGATGCCTGATAAGTGGAACAAGAGGAGGGTGTTCCTGGAGCAGCTGGGAAAGGCACTTGTAACGCCACACATTCAAAGAAGGGAGCACCTCCACCGCGCAGAAACCTTTGCAGCGCTTGTGAAAGCTGTTCAGGGGGCGGAATCTTGTCCTGATCCTCCTGGGGCTGCAGCTGGGGCAGGCAAGAGGAGAAGATACCAATTCTGCCCCCTAAAGAAGGACTGTAAAACAAATTCTATATGCTGCACATGTGAGAATACATCTGCAAAGTCCATGCACACACACTTGCATACTGTCCTACATGTGCTAATTAGAGTTGATTGATCTTTTGTTCTTCACGTTTTTGTTTTGTATTTATTATTTTATTTTATTCTTATTTATTGTTGTTATTTATACACCTTGTGGGTGGGGGCAATGGTTTAAAAAATGGGAGAAGACTAGTATTTTGTAGTTGAATTCCTCATTGTACGGTATATAATAATATATCACGATGTTGCCAAAAAAGTTCAAGACTGTTGTTGTTTCCCTTCAATAAAATTCAAAATGACTTTCTGCTGTAACGGCGTTCCTCTCTCTCTTCATACGAAGAGGTGGAGTAGTGATTGAGCCAAGGCGCAGCAGGTTGTGAATACATGATGATTTATTAAATAAACAAAACAGACAAAGACGAAAAACGAACTATACTTGATATAACTAACAAAATAACAAAACGATGTAGACAGACCTGAACAAACGAACTTACAAATACACGAAGCACACTGACACAGGAACAGACTACATAAACGCACGAACAAACCGAAACAATCCCGTATGGTGTAACTTCGACACAGACACAGGAGACAATCACCCACAAACAAACAGTGAGAACACCCTACCTAAATATGACTCTTAATTAGAGGAGAACGCAAAACACCTGCCTCTAATTAAGAGCCATACCAGGCAACCAAAACCAACATAGAAACAGATAACATAGACTGCCCACCCAAAACACATGCCCTGACCTAAACACATACAAAAACAACATAAAACAGGTCAGGACCGTTACATCTGCACATTTCTGCTACTTCCTTAGGCTATACAAGTGCTACCTCTTGCTAAAAAGTTCATGTTTACACCTATGCAGTATCTTTAGCAATAATAATAATAATAATAAACCTTTACTTTAGTAAAGAAAACAATTATGACAGGTGTGTTGTAATAGAAATGAGTGGTGTTCACTGATTAAATGCAGTCTTTCTGCATTGTGAAGAGGGAAAACACAGATATTCACAAAGTTTGTGATGAATGACAGGTTATTTCTTCATACAAAATATATTTGGGGTTTAAAATTCAATTAAGCTGATTTATTTTAGGGGTTTATTGAAGGCGGGTAATTTGTTACCCTTAGCACAAGGGGAGTATACAGAATGTTAAGACTACACAAGAGTTAAGACAGGGCTGCAAAAAGAGGAGGGGGAAATATGTTACATCCACAGTGGAATGATGTGATTTGGACATCGAACTGATGGCATCAGAACTACATTTCACTATACCTATTTAAGAGACGTACCACATGGTACCAGTAGAATTTCACATTGTAATTCAATAAAAGGTTACTTTTAGTTGAAATTATGTAAAAAAGTGGTTGCAGTTGCTTGTATTGAGACTGGTGAGGACGTGTTTATGTCAGAGCTTGATTTCTAGCTGGTTTACAGCACTGTTGCTATAGCTCCTGCTCCACAACCCCCATCTTGAACAAGCCTGCAATCAGCCTGGGAAGACGTGGCAGTATGGGGGAGGGGGGAGTGATGAGGAGGCTGAAACGAATTACTTTGACAAACTTCTAGTAACTATGGTTACAACTACTGTTATAAAAGTCGTGTGGAATCCCTTCCATAATCATTGCTTTTGAACAGGATTATTGAAAATACAAATCATGCATACAGTATGAGCATTGTGACCAATGTACTCATTCACAATTACAAGAGGAAGCCAAAGGGATGTCATCATCACTGACATGCACATATCCACTGTTGAAAAATACACACTATTGTACTTTACCCATATATATTGTGCTGGTGAATGAAAGTTAGAAAATGTGTGAAAGTTTTATATGATGAAAGCTGTGTGTGGGATTGAGTCAGCCTGCAGCAGTAGGACCATGCAGAGGACTCCAGCAAATGGATCCAGGGGGAGGTCTGACGTCTAGGCTTCCTAAGGAGAGCCAGAGGTTTTCATTTGCATACCCCATTCCCAACTTCCAGAAGTTTCTTTTCTGTGGGATATATAGGCCAGAGTAAAAAATAATAGGAACATTAATCGACAGAGGAGCTAACCCAACGAGTGATATCTGGAAGAGTCGTGCCAAGCTGTGCCAGGTAAGGACTGGGAGACTGGGAGAATGCTCAGTTTTAACGATGTTTTGGGGGGGAAGCTGTTATTTTGTTTTAATGGTTTAAAGTAAAAGTAGTGCATGCATTTAGGTTCTGAAACTATTTTCAACATAACTTTGTAGAATTTGGTATGTATTCTGATTCAGGCACTCTTGCACAATCTTTACGTTTAATCAAACGGCACATATTTGCTATTATCTCAACTGTTTGGTGAGAACTGGAGTAGCTGATAGGATGCCACATTGTTGTTCATGCAATTTATCTATAAAGGGTATTAGATACGGCAGTTATAACTGTATTTTGAGATAATATCGTTGCTTGATGATGCATGTTGATTATTGAGTTACAGTTATTCAATAAATGAAGAGAGAAAATTACAAATCATTGCATTAACTTCAATGGGTTGTGGGTATTTGCACATACAAACAAGCAGAATTGTTAGTTACATTGCATATATGATTTTGGGAGTGGTGGGACGTTCATAGCGGTAGGGAGTCATTTGGGGTGGGTGCTGCGAAACTTTTATTTTATTTTTATGGAACAAAGACTTTTGCTGCGCTGCAGAAGGCTATACCTATGGGTCATGCACTGACCAATGAGATAAGTTTTACATGTGTGTATGCACGATATACCTAGCTATGAATCATTATTCAAGAAAATATCAAATACAAAATGTTTTCAACAAAAAAGCTCCATGTGGGTTTGACTAATGCTTTATCACCTGCTGTATGGAGATTACCCCATGCACCTCTTTTCTTTCAGAATGAAAAACGAAAACCTTGACATCAGTATGAAAACATTTCAAGGTATCCCAAGATGATGCAAAAATTGACAAAGTGAAAAATGCTAAATTAGGGAAAACCAGCTCCACGGCCATGTTTTTGATGGCAGAGACGCAATTTACAAGTAGTCGAAAAATCAAAGGATTAATAAGAAGCCACTCCTTGTTGTTAGATGTATCCTGAGGCTGAACATTTGGTCCTTTTATTTGAACAAGCCTGTACGCATCTGTTCACGGGCAAAAAGTACCTGCATATGTTCTATGTGGAAATTCACAACAATGTGCATTAATGATACCTCGGGGAACTTCTGAATATCATATTTTCTTTTAGAAATTGTGAATTTATACATTTTTTGTTCTACAATGAATAAGAAAACAGAGGTATCAAAATACACCTTCAGTCAGAGCCCAGCACACTAGGGTGCTGCTATAGCTCAAGTGTTCTTCAACTGCTGACGTGGCTAGAAACATGGCTGCCTGAAATTGGAACCCATTCATTTGTGCAGCCAACCCTGCCCTCTTCTGGGTTCAACATTGTAATTTGTGGTGACTATTGTAATTTAACTGCTGAATAAGTGTCCTCCGTCTAAAACTACACTCCAACACTTATTTGCGACACAAACATAGACCCTTTAAAACAGTGGCCTCAAATACCAACACAAGATCTCCTACATTCTTGTATTTTTGTCTGCTTTCAGGCTTCTATAGCTGCTCAAGAACCAGAAGAAAGACAGGATGTGGGTGACCATCGCAGCTCTGTGCCTGCTGGTCGTTGCGGCCTCCGGAGAAGATAAGAAGCTGAGCAGCCACGCCACCACCATGGCTGACCAGAGCACCAACCTGGCCTTCAGACTCTACCACACGGTGGCCAAGGAGAAGGGCCTTGATAACATCCTGATATCCCCTGTGGTGGTGGCCTCCTCCCTGGGCATGGTGGCCCTCGGGGGCAAGGCTTCCACCGCCTCCCAGGTCAAGTCTGTCCTCAGCGCTGACGCCCTGAAGGATGAGCACCTGCACACAGGCCTGTCAGAGCTCCTGAATGAGGTCAGCGACCCCAAGACCCGTAACGTCACATGGAAGATCAGCAACCGCCTCTACGGCCCCAGCTTGGTCACCTTTGCCGATGACTTTGTGAAGAGCAGCAAGAAGCACTACAACTATGACCATTCAAAGATCAACCTCAGGGACAAGCGGAGCGCAGTGAACTCCATCAATGAATGGGCGGCTAAGTCAACAAACGGCAAGCTGCTTGAGATCACCAAGGATGTGCAGAATGCTGATGGAGCCATGATCGCCAATGCTATGTTCTTCAAGCGTAAGTAGAGTTCTTCAAAAACACTCTGTAGCCTAGTAGTTAGTACCTTCCACTACTGCTATTACTGTTGATATTGGGGAGTATTAAACAGTGAGCTTTTGAGATGTGAATATCTTTAGAAAACAAACATTATCCTCTGTCTACAGCTCACTGGGATGAGAAGTTCCATGAGAAGATGGTAGACAACCGTGGCTTCCTGGTGACCCGTTCATTCACAGTTTCTGTTCCCATGATGCATCGCACTGGTAGGTTTCATTAACTTTTTGAATAGAGACATACCATACTATAAGCCTTAATATAAGACATTATCAAGATCAGTTGACTAATCTATTCTCATGACTGTTTTCCACAGGTCTCTATATGTTCCATGATGACACAGAGAACAGGTTGTTTGTGCTGGACATGCCCCTGGGCCAGAAGCAGTCCAGCCTGGTGTTCATCATGCCCTACCACCTGGAGCCCCTGGACAGGCTGGAGAAGCTGCTGACCCGCAAGCAGCTGGAAACCTGGATGGGCAAGATGGAGGAGAGGGCCGTGGCCATCTCTCTGCCCAAAGTCAGTGTAGAAGTTAGCCACAACCTCCAGGTAAAGACATCATTGCGACTATATTGTTTGCAATAGATTTAAAGGTTGTTAATGACTTATCTCATAAACTACGAGTTAGCTCGCAAGCTTGACTATGAAAGAACATATTTGACCAACATATAAACCATTTCTCCATGTTTCACTCTCTATTGTACTCTTCTCTGCAGAAAACTCTTGGTGAGCTTGGTCTGACTGAAGCTGTGGACAAAACCAAGGCTGATCTGTCCAACATCTCTGGCAAGAAGGACCTGTACCTCTCCAATGTGTTCCACGCCTCTGCCATGGAGTGGGACATTGAGGGGAACCCTTTCGACACCAGCATCTTCGGAAGCGAGAAGCTGAGGAACCCCAAGTTATTCTACGCTGACCATCCCTTCATCTTCCTGGTGAAGGACAACAAGACCAACTCCATCCTCTTCATCGGCAGAATGGTGCGACCCAAAGGAGACAAGATGCGTGATGAGTTATAATAGTTAATGGATGTGAGTTACGGTTTACTGCTTGAATCATGCCAGGAAATGGTATGTGTACAGTATGTGTATTATGGTATCACTATTACCTCAAGAACACATTCCAACAGGTAACCTGTGGACTGAATAGCTAGGCCTACTAATATATCAGACACATTAAGCACTCCCAGGGAACAGGAGTGTATACGTTTGAATGAATGCTGTTTGGCCTTTGCAATGTGCCATAATGAATAACATTGTTAGTCTGCATTTCAACACATTTCGGGAAATAGCCAAACACCATAAGTGCCTTTATAGAGTACCTGAACATTGAATAGCAGACGACCTGACAGCATGCTTATATTAATTAGCTATGATCTCTCAGATTTCTGCCTTCCATAAAATCAGACATATTCCACCATTATTTTCACCAGTATAGGTTTGGCTTCTCTCTTATTTTGAGTTTGTGATCTGTGTGGTTACTTGCATTATCTTTGTTTAAAGAGAAATATTGTTGCACAAGCAAATTTAATGACCTACTATCTTCCACTTTCCAACCAGCAAAGTACATTTATCATGCTTTCAGTTGTTTTTGCCTTCCAGGTGCACTGAAACTGTTCCACTGTACACTTTGTTTTAATTGAATTATCTATGCCATTTGCCAATCAAACTGTGACTATGTTGTAGGCATTTACCACAAAACCTTGGAATGTTGCCATAATGCAATGTTGTGTCCTTTTTGACTATTTTTCAATAAAAAGAAACACAAAATGAACTTGGTGTGTGATTAACATTCAAAATTGATAAGTGTAAGAATCTGCTCAGTTTCGTCTAAGCATACTGATACATCATGATTAAGAAAAGGTTAGATTTAACTTAAGGGGCCATAATCAGGATATAAGCCTCTGAAATTAACTAAATTGTGCAGTGAGTATGCAATTGTGTATCTAACTGTCTGTGTTCAGTGAGGAAAATGATAAGAATCGTTCCAGTCGGCCTGAGGGCCAACATTCCTCTGTCTCCAGAATGGAATGTGGAGATTCTTTCCCCGGGGACCTTACATAGGCTAAGTTTTAAACCTGCAAAAGGCACACGATTCCCAGGCCTTACCCACTTTTAACGCATTAGTACTGCCAGAGCTTAATATAGAGATCATTAAGTTAGGAAATCCCCATTAAGAAACTAATCAACCTAGCTGGGTGAGGTTGTAGAGCAGGGTTAGCATGGTGAAACAGGGAGAAGATCTACTCAACAAGGAAGTAAAACTTATGACACATCTCTATTGTCAATTGAGACCTTAAACACAACTGATTCAGGAAATGTTCATCAACAATCCTAAATAATTATGAAAAACAGACATTTTGTAGAATATGGGGTGTTAGAAACAAAGTAGTCTTTCATCATCACATTCCCATGAACAAACAATTTAGAGAGTAATGGACAAAGATAATGGAGAGGACAGAAAGATCAAGAGATGTGATCTCACCGCCATCTTCTGGCGAATAGAGCAACCACTTAGATAATACTTTCCCTTTCTTTTTGTCTAGAAGAGCCATATAAATTATTGTAACCCAGTGTCATATGCATACGTATAAATAAAACCACAGTGATTTATTTAATTAAATATATAATATTTACATGAGTCTTTGTGTCATAAATATCCAAGACAAATAACATATAATGAATGCATCTTTACGTTTCTGATTACGGATTACATTACTGACTACTTTATTTTTCATGTAACTGTAATCAGTAACAGATTACATTTTTCAACACTGTGCATCTTAAAAATGTATGTTGCATACTGTACATTATTTTAATTAATTGTTGTCTTAGTCTATTAAATAGATGAATTAATATACATAAGACACTAAAAGCTTACCAATATACTGTATATCATCAAACAACCATCTGCATATATCATTGCTCATGTTATTTGATAATGATCTATTTATGTTTTTCACTGCATAGGTAACCCTAAAGTATGAGCTCATAGTGCTTGTCATGGACGCTCATTCATTGTCATTCATACAAGTCCTACCTTCAACCAAACAAGAGATAGTACGCTTGTCAATGAAGTCATCAACATTGGACATGACCATTCTTTACTTGTCTTGTCTATTGAGAATCACTATACTCCGTGTCTCCAAATGCCTTGCTTAAAAATGGCAAGACTTTGTTACAGAAATATTACATAGACAATATATAACAAGCGGATACAGCATGCATATAAACATTTTTGAATTTCCAGAGATCAATGTAACACAGAAATCCACAGTTCAAATTAAAAAGGGAATATATGTGTCTGTCCTTAGTTTTTGTATTGTATCATTGTTCCCAAATAACACTCTTTTTTTCTCATACAAACAAACACATGATTAATATAGGGAATTATTTATCTATATGCCAATCTACTGACAATACATTAGATATATACACTACCGTTCAGAAGTTTGGGGTCACTTAGAAATATCCTTGATTTTGAAACAAAAGCACATTTTTTGTACGTTAAAATAACATCAAATTAATCAGAAATACAGTGGAGACATTGTTAATGTTGTAAATTACTATTGTAGCTGGAAACGGCTGATTTTTAATGGAATATCTACATAGACGTACAGAGGCCCTGTCACGCTCATTGATGGAATGATCGGACCAAGGTGCAGCGTGGTAGGCGAACATCATACTTTTATTAAAATGAACACCGAAAAACAACAAAATACAAAACTAACGTAAAGTTCTGCAGGCTACACAGCAACTATACAAAATCAAGATCCCACAAACTAAAGGTGGAAAAGGCTGCCTAAATATGATCCCCAATCAGAGACAAAGATAGACAGCTGCCTCTGATTGGGAACCATACCCGGCCAACAAAGAAATTGAAAAACTAGAATGTCCACCCAAATCATACCCTGACCTAACCACATAGAGAAATAAAAAGGCTCTCTAAGGTCAGGGCGTGACAGTACCCCCCCCCCCCCCCCAAAGGTGCGGACTCCGGCCGCAAAACCTGACTCTATGGGGGAGGGTCCGGGTGGGCATCTAGCCTCGGTGGCGAATCCAGTTCGGGACGTAGACCCCGCTCCGCTCGCTGATCCCTCCACTTCCGTGGAACCGGACTGTGGATCATCGCCGGAGGCTCCGGACCGTGGATCGTCGCCGGAGGAACCGGACCGTAGATCGTCGCCGGAGGAACCAGACCGTAGATCATTGCCGGAGGCTACGGACCGTGTATCGTCGCCGGAGGCTCCGGACCGTGGATCGTCGCCGGAGGCTCCGGACCGTGGATCGTCGCCGGAGGCTCCGGACCGTGGATCGTCGCCGGGGGCTCCGGACCGTAGATCGTCGCCGGGGGCTCCGGACCGTAGATCGTCGCCGGGGCCTCCGGACCGTAGATCGTCGCCGGGGACTCCGGACCTTGGATCGTCTCTGGAGGCTCCGGGCCATGGATCGTCACTGGAAGCTCCGGGCCATGGATCGTCACTGGGGGCTCCGGGCCATGGATCGTCACTGGAGGCTCCGGGCCATGGATCTTCCCCGGAGGCTATGGGCCATGGATCGTCACTAGAGGCTCCGGGCCATGGATCGTCACTGGAGGCTCCGGGCCATGGATCGTCACTGGAGGCTCCGATCCATGGATCGTCACTGGAGGCTTCGATCCATGGATCGTCACTGGAGGCTTCGGGCCATGGATCGTCACTGGAGGCTTCGGGCCATGGATCGTCACTGGGGGCTCCGGGCCATGGATCGTCACTGGAGGCTCCGGGCCATGGATCTTCCCCGGAGGCTATGGGCCATGGATCGTCACTAGAGGCTCCGGGCCATGGATCGTCACTGGAGGCTCCGGGCCATGGATCGTCACTGGAGGCTCCGATCCATGGATCGTCACTGGAGGCTTCGATCCATGGATCGTCACTGGAGGCTTCGGGCCATGGATCGTCACTGGAGGCTTCGGGCCATGAATCGTCACTGGAGGCTTCGGGCCATGGATCGTCACTGGAGGCTTCGCACTGGGAACCCTCACAGGAGGCACCGGACTGTGGAGGCGTACTGGAGGCCTGGTGCATGGAGCCGGCACAGGGCGTACCAGGTTGGAGAGATGCACTGGAAGCCGGGTGCGTGGAGCCGGCACAGGGCGTACCAGGTTGGAGAGATGCACTGGAAGCCGGGTGCGTGGAGCAGGCACAGGGCGTACCAGGCTGGAGAGACGCACTGGAAGCCGGGTGCGTGGAGCAGGCACAGTGCGTACCAGGCTGGAGAGACGCACTGGAAGCCGGGTGCGTGGAGCAGGCACAGGGCATACCAGGCTAGAGAGATGCACTGAAGGCCGGGTGCGTGGAGCTGGCACAGGATATACTGGGCCGTGGAGGCGCAATGGAGGTCTGGAGCGTAGAGCTGGCACAACCCGTCCTGGCTGGATACTCACTTTAGCCCTGCAAGTGCGGGGCGCTGGCACAGGACGCACTGGGCTGTGAAGGCACACTGAAAACACAATGCGTAGAGCCGGCGCAGGATATCCTCGTCCGAGGAGGCGTACTGGAGACCAGGAGCACTGAGCCGGCACAACCCGTCCTGGTTGGATGCTCATTTTCGCACGGCAAGTGCGGGGAGCTGGCACGGAGCGCACCGGGCTGTGAATGCGCACTAGAGACACAGTGCGTATCACCGCATAACATGGTGCCTGAACGGTCACACGCTCCTTTAAGCAAGTGTGAGGAGTTGGCTCTGGTCTGAAACCTGGCTCCGCCAATCACCCCGTGTGTCTCTCGTGCTGCGTCGCATGGAATAGCCTTCACTTCTCAGAATAAGAATAGACTGATGAGTTTCAGAAGAAAGGTCATTTTTATGGTCATTTTGAGCCTGTAATCGAACCCACAAATGCTGATCCTCCAGATACTCAACTAGTCTAAAGGCCAGTTTTATTGCTTCTTTAAACACCACAACAGTTTTCAACTGTGCTAAAATATTTGCAAAAGGGTTTTCTAATGATCAATTAGCCTTTTAAAAGGATAAACTTGGATTAGCTAACACAACGTGCCATTGGAACACAGGAGTGATGGTTGCTGATAATGGGCCTCTGTACGCCTATGTAGATATTCTATAAAAAATCTGCCGTTTCCAGCTACAATAGTCATTTACAACATTAACAATGTCTACACTGTATTTCTGATCAATTTTATATTATTTTAATGGACGATAAATTTGATTTTCTTTCAAAAACAAGGACATTTCTAAGTGACCCCAAACTTTTGAACGGTGGAGTATATCCGATTTCCTCTCACAACTTTGGAATGCTAACCTTACATTCTTACAAAGGTTTTTGGCCATAACTTAAAAATGGAATTTCATATTTTCCCATAACTAACTAAAATGAACTCTCTTCAGGTGGAGATAAGTGCTCCTTTCAAAATGTTTAGAAGAGTGATAAAACAATAACAAAAATATAAATAATTTCCATTATGCATGTGATTAAAAGCTACAGTACAGTATGGGAGTGGAGAGATACAGTAGATCATTCTGTTGAGGTCTGGGACTTCAACTCCACTTGGCCATGTCCAGATGGGTTACAGTTTATGTCAAACTGATGTCAAAGGTTGAATGTTTAGCATTTTAGCTAACTTTAAACCTAACCCTTTTACTAACCTTAATTAAACTTAATTCTCCTAAGTTACTACATTCATTCTCCTAACATGCTGCGTAAATTCTCCTAACCCGCTACGATAACTTAGTTTTGACATAAACTGTATACCATCTAGACAAAACCACTCCACTGACACGAAGCCACTTAGTGGCCAATAGGAGACCAGAGAAATAAGTGCATGGTTCATTAAGAAGACATGCACTATCCCTGTCGCAGGACGCTAATACAACAACCTTCATTTCATTAGTGCTCTCCCTTTCTGCTGTGCTGGCCACAAGCAGATTACAAAGACAGCAGCCAGGCAAATCCTATTAAAGGAGACCACGTAAGCCGCAGTGAGTAGGCCGGTCCATGTCCTTTGTCCTCCAGTCCTTCATCATCCTTTTCTCTTCCTCTCTCTCTCTTTGGATGTGACCTCCTCCACTCCCCATTTTTGCCTCTCTCTCTCTCTGTCTCATCTGCTCAGATTTTAGGCTTGTCCACCTCCCGGTTGGCCTTGCGAAATATCGTCTTGATCTCATCTGTCACCATCTCTTGCCAGTTGTCCCTGAGAATGGAAGATTCAAAAACATTTCAACTCTACGTACTTCCACTTCAAACAATAGAAGGACTATCAGATTATTGCAAACATGGCAATTGGTGAAACAAGACGAGACAAGATGACATGGCAGAAGAAGCAGAATGTTAATTGTCTTAGAGGATAGGAGGCTGGTGATTGGAGGACGGCTCATATTAATGGTTGGAATGGCGTGAATTACGTGGTATCAAACACATGGAAACCATGTATTTGATGTGCACCATTCCATTTATTCCATTCCAGCCATTAATATGAGCCCATCCTCCCCACCTGTGTCTTAGAGGTGCTGCCTCAAATGAGAAGGTGAAAAGAAAGGAAGGACGGTAATGATGGTGAACCACTCGATTAACCAAAATGAATAGAGCTTTTCTGGGATGGTCAAGCTCTGCTCTGCTTTTAACGATATTGAACGTGATAAGATTAGAAGATTAGAGAAGAGATCAGATCAAGAGACTTTAGATGGACAGTATAGGGGGTGGGGGTAGTAGAGGGGGCTCAACAAAATCCCAGAGATTGTGAAAGCCACAAACCACAGGCAACAGAAGACACCACACAACAACTAGATTTTCACCATGACACAACAGAGCACGGCATGCAAATTGCTAGCTACCTCCTCGATTTTGACTCAGAGAATCAAGCTTTTTTCTCTGCATTTTTTCTCTTGTACGCAGCTATATCCTCTGGGTTCAGTCCATGATTGTCATCCCTAAAGTAGACAACACATGTAACACCACCATAACAGCCTCAATCACATCCCGGTACTCATTGGGACTCCATTTTGCTCATGCAGTGAATGATGAGAAAATGAGTGAAATTATTACACATAAACTGCTGTATAATCAATTAACAAATAGTCACTGAATGAAATGTAGACGTGTTAAGATTAATTTAGTTCTCGGCAGGGTCTCAACATAAGGTACGGTATTGTGAGGTCTTACCCTGGTTTAATCTCTGGAGGCTTCGGTAAAGGCTTTGTGAAGTTTTCTTTCCCAACCAGCCAGTATGTCTCTTCAATGCCTTTACCCTGTAGGAACACATCGTTATTCATGATTTATTTATAAACAGTTGAAAGAAATCCTACAGGTGAACACAGAGGATAATGTATTGTGAGGTGTTTATACCTTCAGCTCTGTCATGCCCCTGACGTCTATCTTGTAGCCCTTGTTGAGGGAGCGCAGGATCTTCACAGTGCTCATGTTTACATGAATTCTATAAGCTGAAAGGAAATAACACTGTCACTACAAATCATACCAGCAAAATAATGCAGACATCCTGAGCAGAAATACACTGAGTGTACAAAACATTAACAATACCTGCTCTTTCTATGACATAGATTGACCAGGTGAATCCAGGTGAAAGCTATGATCCCTTATTGATGTCACTTGTTAAATCCACTTCAATCATTGTAGATGAAGGGGGAGGAGACAGATTAAAAATGATTTTTAAGCCTTGAGACAATTGAGACATGGATTGTGTATGTGTGCCATTCGGAGGCTGACTGGGCAAGACAAAAGATTGAAGTGCTTTTGAACGGGGTATGGTAGAAGGTGCCAGCCCAGGCAAACCGGTTTGTGTCAAGAACTGCAACGCTGCTGGGTTTTTCACACTCAACAGTTTCCCGTGTGTATCAAGAATGTTCCACCCAAAGGACATCCAGCCAACTTGACGCAACTGTGGGAAGCATTGGAGTCGACATGGGACAGCATCCCTGTGGAACGCTTTCGACACCTTGTAGAGTCCATGCCCTGACGAATTGAGGCTGTTCCAACTCAATATTAGGAAGGTGTTCTTAATGTTTTGTAAATCAACACCAAGAACCTCTGATACTCACGCAGCCCAGTGGATTCCATACGAGAGGCGGTGTTGACTGTGTCTCCGAAAAGGCAGTACCGAGGCATGGTCAGACCCACCACCCCAGCAACACATGACCCTGTACACACACAACACATGAGCATCACATCTCAGACATCACATTGAGAAACCAAACCCTGGCCTGCTACTGTTTCAGCCACCCTCGTTATGAATGATGGATCCCCACATACAGACAGTTAGAAAAGGAAATAGAATCAAAGTGATTGATTGTGATATGAAGAGCTTATTTCCAAAACACTATATCCACACATTTTTCACATTTGTGTTTTTTCACAAAACCTTATTGCTTATGGGTAGCTTCATATTCGTGTTAAACATTACTTTTCCAATTCATCGATTTTAAGTGTGTATTAAAATGTAGTTATTTTTTGCAAAACCCTATACAGTATATGCATTGTTTAGCTAGAATGGAATGTTGGCACACTGTATATTTGACTGTGATATGTGGTTGTCTCAACTAGCTACCTTAAGATGAATGCACTCACTGTAAGTCGCTCTGGTTAAGAACATCCGCTAAATGACTAAGATGTCAAATGTAAATGTTTTACATACAGATCTCATATAACTGTATTGATAAAACATTTTTACATTTAAATATATCACAAATGTATCATTTGTACAGTTCTTTATTAAAAATGTAGTTATTCGTTACATTTGAATGTGTAAAACCTAGCAATACTACTTAATTCACGAAGAGTAAGGTGGATATATAGTGTTTTGCAAAAAAAACGGATTATTTGTCTCTGAAATGAAACCATTAAGTGATAGATTTTAAACAAATACATGTCTGTCATTGAACAAACCCATGCCATGATTGGATATTGAAAAAAAACACACCAATCTCTTTCATAAGTTCTTTAAACAATATAAGCTCATTTAACAACATTTCAGAAAATGGATATATGGTGTTTAAGAAAGAAACTCTTCCTATTTATAAACACCTTACTTTGGCATACAACCATTGAGCAAGATTGATCATCTAGCTAATCAGCCTAACTTCAGAGTGTGTCTGCCAGGCAGGGACAACCCAATGCCCACTCTCACCTGAGTGTATCCCTATTCGTATCCTGACGGGCACGCTGGGCATGTGGCGCATCTGGAAGGTGCCCACAGAGCTCAGGATGTTCAGGGACATGTTGGCTATTTCCGCTGCGTGTTTGTTGCCATTCCTCTTGGGTAGACCTGATGCCACCATGTAGGCATCACCAATGGTCTCCACCTATACAATGAAAACAAGCAGGCATACAGTGAAACATTGGCACGTTGATACAAAAAAAATCATCACGTCACTTGATCTGTTGTGAAGCTCCCCTGGCACGGCACCCCAACCCGTTTCCAGCAACTATGATGCCTCGGCTCAGCTCATTTCGGTTCAACTCAGTAGTGTGAAAATAGTATAACTGACCTTGTATACGTCGTGGTTGCTGAGCACAGCGTCGAACAGCGTGTACAGGTCATTGAGCAGGTCCACCACTTCGATGGGATCACTGAGGGAAGAGATGGTGGTGAAGCCTACTATGTCACTGAAGTAGATGGTAACCTGGTCAAAATACTCTGGCTCCACCGTCGCACCCGTCTTCAGAGCCTCTGCCACAGAACTGTAATGTGACAGGGGACATTTTGTGTTAGTGGTAACCTGTTAATGGTAACGTGACACAGAGCAACAAACAAAATAAAATAAAATAACAAGATGCCCATTGTCTTATTTAGTTGTCTCTGTGTTATAACATGATGCTTGACTCACGGAGGTAGCATCTCAGAGAGCAGTTTCTCTGTCCTCTGTTTCTCCACTTCTAGCTCCTCTGTCCTCTCTCTGATCAGGTCTTCCAGGTTAGATGAGTACTGCTCCAGCATCCGCAACATGGAGTCAATGATGTTGGTCTTCTTGCCCTTGTTGATCAGCTTGAACTGTGACACACACCATCATCATCGGTTTACCACTACATTATGTAATATCAGGTATAAGTTATGATCTCTGTAAAAATCCATAAAGCTATGAGACAAGACTTTGTCCGTGTCTTAATACCCATACTAGCGTTCTAAATAGTATGCGTTTTAGGTACAGTACCAATCAAAAGGTTGGACTCACCAACTCCGTCAAGGGTTTTTCTTTATTTTTTACTCTTTTCTACATTGTAGAATAATAGTGAAGACATCACAACTATGACATAACACATATGGAATCATGTAGTAACCAAAAAAGTGTTAAAAAAAATCTAAACATATTTTCTATTTGAGATTCTTCAAAGTAGCCACCTTTGGCCTTGATGACAGCTTTGCACACTCTTGACATTCTCTCAACCAGCTTCATCAGGTAGTCACCTGGAATGCATTTCAATTAACAAGTGTGCCTTGTTAAAAGTTAATTTGGGGAATTTCCTTCCTTCTTAATGCGTTTGAGCCAATCAGTTGTGTTGTGACAAGGTAGGGGTGAAAAATAGAAGATAGCCCTTTTTGGTAAAAAACCAAGTCCATATTATGGCAAGAACAGCTCAAATAAGCAAAGACAAACGACAGTCCATCATTACTTTAAGACATGA
This sequence comes from Salvelinus fontinalis, assembly GCF_029448725.1. Lineage (NCBI taxonomy): Eukaryota > Metazoa > Chordata > Actinopteri > Salmoniformes > Salmonidae > Salvelinus > Salvelinus fontinalis. The sequence goes on from NC_074697.1 coordinate 23,165,851, forward strand.
AGGCCAGTCAATACGGAACATTTCTAGAACTTTTAAAGTTTCATCAAGTGCAGTCGCAAAAACCATCAAGTGCTATGATGAAACTTGCGCTCATGAGGATAAGTTCATTAGAGTTAACTGCACCTCAGATTGCAGCCCAAATAAATGCTTTACAGAATTCAAGTAACAGACACATCTCAACATCAACTGTTCAGAGGAGACTGCGTGAATCAGGCCATCATGGTCAAATTGCTGAAGAAAAAAAACACTACTAAAGGACACCAATAAGAAGAAGAGAATTGCTTTGGCCAAAAAACACGAGCAATGGACATTAGACCGTTGGAAATCTGTCCTTTGGTCTGATGAGTCCAAATTTGAGATTTTTGGTTCTAACTGCCGTGCCTTCGTGAGACTCAAAGTAGGTGAAAGGATGATCACCGCATGTGTAGTTCCCACTGTGAAGCATGGAGTAGGAGGTGTGATGGTGTGGGGTTTCTTTGCTGGTGACAATGTCAGTGATTTATATGATTTATATGATATGCAGCTTTTCAGGGAAGTTAGGAACCAATATACACAGCCAGTTAGGAAATCTAAGGCTAGCTTTTTCAAGCAGAAATTTGCTTCCTGTAGCACAAACTCAGAAAAGTTCTGGGACACTGTAAAGTCTATGGAGAATAAGAGCACCTCCTCCCAGTTGCCCACTGCACTGAGGCTAGGAAACATTGTCACCACCGATAAATCCACTATAATTGAGAATTTCAATAAGCATTTTTCTACGGCCGGCCATCCTTTCCACCTGGCTACCCCTACCCCCGGTCAACTGCCCTGCACCCCCTACAGCAACTCGCCCAAGCCTCCCTCTCTTCTCCTTCACCCAAATCCAGATAGCTGACGTTCTGAAAGAGCTGCAAAATCTGGACCCCTACAAATCATCCGGGCTAGACAATCTGGACCCTCTCTTTCTAAAATTATTTGCCGAAATTGTTGCAACCCCTATTACTAGCCTGTTCAACCTCTTTTTCGTATTGTCTGAGATTCCCAAAGATTGGAAAGCTGCCGCGATCATCCCCCTCTTCAAATGGGGAGACACTCTAGAGCCAAACTGGTACAGACCTATATCTATCCTTCCCTGCCTTTCTAAGGTCTTCGAACGGCAATTTAACAAACAGATTACGGACCATTTTGAATCCCACCATACCTTCTCCGCTATGCAATCTGGTTTCAGAGCTGGTCATGGGTGCACCTCAGCCACGCTCAAGGTCCTAAACAATATCATAACCGCCATCGATAAGAGACATTATTGTGCAGCCGTATTCATCGACCTGGCCAAGGCTTTCAACTCTGTCAATCACTGCATGCTTATCGGTAGACTCAACAGTCTTGGTTTCTCAAATGACTGCCTCGCCTGGTTCACTACTTCTCTGATAGAGTTCAGTGTGTCAAATCGGAGGGCCTGTTGTCCGGATCTCTGGCAGTTTTACAACAAGTTTATCTTTAAAATGGTGTAAAATACTTGTATGTTTGAGGAATTTTAATTATGAGATTTCTGTTGTTTGAATTTGGCGCCCTGCACTTTCACTGGCTGTTATCATGTCGATCCCGTTAACGGGATCTCAGCCATAAGAAGTTTTTAAGCATCTCCAATCCAAAATTAAATCTAGAATCAGCTTCCTATTTCGCAACAAAGGATCCTTCACTCATGCTGCCAAACATACCCTCGTAAAACTGACCATCCTACCGATCCTCGACTCGGCGATGTCATCTACAAAATAGCCTCCAACACTCTACTCAACAAATTGGTTGCAGTCTATCACAGTGGCACCTGTTTTGTCACCAAAGCCCCATATACTACCCACCACTGCGACCTGTACGCTCTCGTTGGCTGGCCCTCGCGTCATACCCGTCGCCAAACCCACTGGCTCCAAGTCATCTACAAGTCTTTGCTAGGTGCTCCTCTGCACCTCAGTATCTCTACTTGCACATTCATCTTCTGCACATCTCTCACTCCAGTGTTTAATTCATATATTGTATTTACTTCACCACCATGGCCTATTTATTGCCTTACCTCCCTTATCTTACCTCATTTGCACACACAGTAAATATACTTTTTCTGGTGTATTATTGACTGTATGTTTGTTTATTCAATGTGTACTCTGTGTTGTTGTATGTGTCGAACTGCTTTGCTTTATTTTGGCCAGGTCGCAGTTGTAAATAAGAACTTGTTCTCAACTAGCCTACCTGGTTAAATAAAGGTGAAATAAATGTATTTAGTATTCAAGACACACTTAACCAGCATGGCTACCACAGCATTCTGCAGCGATACGCCATCCCATCTGGTTTGTGTAAGGGAAATTTAACCAAGAAGGAGAGTGATGGAGTGCTACATCAGATGATCTGGCCTCCACAATTACTTGACCTCAACTCAAATGAGATGGTTTGGGATGAGTTGGACCGCAGAGTGAAGGAAAAGCAGCCAACAAGTGCTCAGCATATGTGGGAACTCCTTCAAAACTGTTGCAAAATAATTCCAGGTGAAGCTGGTTGAGAGAATGGCAAGAGTGTGCAAAGCTGTCATCAAGGCAAAGGGTGGCTACTTTGAAGAATCAGAAATATATTTTTGGTTACTACATGATTCCATATGTGTAATTTCATAGTTTTGATGTCTTCATTGTTATTCTACAATGTAGAAAATAGTAAAAATAAAGAAAAACCCTTCAATGAGTAGATGTGTCCAAACTTTTGACTGGTACTATATGCGAAAATAGAACGTTTCATAGTAAGTGAAATTTCAAAACTCAAGTATGCTTTAAATTGAGCATTATTGGATGACACATTCTCAGGATGGGTGAGCCGAGTATGTTGATAGTTGTTGTGTACTGCATTTGTTTTTACTAAACTGTACGTTCTAAATAGTGTGTAATACAATTAGTACACAGTATCTCGTTTTATTAAGTAGTAGGCAAGACCCGGCCCATGAGTGCTGACAGACCAATTTCTGCTGTCTTCAGCCTATAATTACCCAGACATATTCCCTGCATTACCCTGCTATGACACTGACAGCAGGTAACTGTAAGAATATCTACAAGATAAATACACAACGCAGAGGACGAGAGGTCAATAGAGTACAAAAGCTCAAGAGGACTAAAAGTCAATAGAGTACTAACGATCAATGGAAATAGTGTTTTTTCTGTAATAGGGAATTAATGATCAATGGGTCAGAGACATGGGAGGAATTTCAGTCTGGGACTCATAGCTACATGGCAAGTTCTCATTGGTCCAAATTGATTCCTGAAATAGGATACTTGTTATTTAGCCATTGGCCCAGTTTTATTGCAAGGAATTCCAATTGTTCAACCACAGGCTAGGGCTGGGTTCCAAAGTACATCTTGTCCCTTTTCTGACGAGACAATCACAGGAGAGAATCACAGGAGAGAATCACTGAGGACACAGGAGAATGAACATCTACAGTTGAAGTCAGAAGTTTACATACACTTAGGTTGGAGTCAGTAAAACTCGTTTTTCAACCACTCCACAAATTTCTTGTTAAAACTTCTTGTCAATATGGGGGCGCTGTTTCACCTGTTTCACTCTTGCTCATACAATATGCATATTATTATTACTATTGGATAGAAAACACTCTCTAGTTTCTAAAACCGTTTGAATTATTTCTCTGAGTGAAACAGAACTCATTCTGCAGCACATTTATTGTCAGGGAGTGAGATTTCAGAAATCGAGGTCCCTGTTCTGGGGTCAGTTTATAAGTCCCAATGTAAGCTATGAGGGTACATGCACTGCATACGCCTTCCTCTAGATGTCAGTAAGCGGTGAGAATTTGAATGGAGTCGATTGCGCAATCTGGGACCTTATATAAGACCGTGGAACAGGAAGTACCATCCTTTTCAACGGTGCGCCTGGCCCAAGAAGACTTCACAATGACGTCCTGCAAACGCTTTCGTTTTAGTAGTTCTATATCTCCGGTCATGTTTTTATTCGTTATAGGTGTTAAAGACATCATAAGGTAGTTAATTTAAACCGACTTATAGCAGTTTATAGCAGTTTATTGCGATTTTCCTGGATTTCTTTGTGACGCGCTTCCACTAGTTGGGCACCTCTCCAGTGGGTGGCTAACGTTTAGCGGCTAATTCGACAGAACAAGAGGACATCTTTAAGCCAAAAGTCGATTGTTTTGAAGAAAGGACACCTTGCCCAAGATTCTGATGGAAGCTCAGCTAATAGTAAGCAGTCTTTATGCTGTTAATTCATTGTTCTGTTGAAAAAAGTAAAATGCATGAGACGCCATTTCTTGCAGTGTAGCATTGTGTTATCGCAGCCTGTATTGCGCAGTAAGGTTAATTTTAAAAATGTAATTCAGCGATTGCATTAAGAACTCATTTGTCTTTCAATTGCTGTCCAACCTGTATTTTTTTAGTCAAGTTTATGAATAGTTTTCGATAAGAATAGGTGGCTTTCCAAGATGGCGCCGGACAGATTGCTTGAGCTTTTGGCTACTTTTCTCATTGTATAAGCACGATTTGTGCCGCTAAATATGCAAATTTTCGAACAAACTCTATATGCATTGTGTAATATGATGTTACAGGACTGTCATCTGAAGAATTCTGAGAAGGTTAGTGAAAAAATTAATATATTTTGGTGGTTTACACGTTATCGCTCTTTTTGCCTTGAATCAATGCTGGGGTGATGTTTGCACATGTGGTAAACTAATATAACGCTATATTGTGTTTGGCTGGAAAATCTGAAATATTGTCTGGATTCACACGATCTGTGTCTTTCATCTGCTGTACGCTGTGTATTTTTAAGAAATGTGTTATGATGAGTAATTAGCTAATACACGATGGTCTCTGTAGTTATTCTAGTCGTTTTAGTGAGAGTTGTGATGGGGGCTGCAATAGTAAACTCTGATTTATACCTAAAATATGCACATTCTTCTAACAAAACCTATGCTATACAATAAATATGTTAGACTGTCATCTGATGAGGTTGTTTCTTGGTTAGTGGCTATTTATATCTTTATTTGGTCGAATTTGTGATAGCTGCTGATGGAGTAAAAAAAATGGTGGAGTATGGAAGTGGTGTCTTTTGCTAACGTGGTTAGCTAATAGATTTACATATTTTGTCTTCCCTGTAAAACATTTTAAAAATCAGAAATGATGGCTTTATTCACAAGATGTGTATCTTTCATTTGGTGTCTTGGACTTGTGATTTCATGAACATTTTATTATATGATATCCCTGTGGCTTTTGTGATGGGGGTGCTCCCGGATCCGGGTTTGGTAGGCGTTAGAGGTTAACAAACTATAGTTTTGGCAAGTCGGTTAGGACATCTACTTTGTGCATGACACAAGTCATTTTTCCAACAATTGTTTACAGACAGATTATTTCACTTATAATTCACTGTATCACAATTCCAGTGGGTCAGAATTTTACATACACTAAGTTGACTGTGCCTTTAAACAGCTTGGAAAATTCCAGAAAATTATGTCATGGCTTTAGACGCTTCTGATAGGCTAATTGACATAATTTGAGTCAAATGATGGATGTATTTCAAGGCCTACCTTCAAACTCAGTGCCTCTTTGCTTGACATCATGGGGAAATGTAAAAAATCAGCCAAGACCTCAGGAAAAAAATTGAGCACTTCCACAAGTCTGGTTCATCCTTGGGAGCAATTTCCAAATGCCTGAAGGTACCACGTTCATCTGTACAAACAATAGTACGCAAGTATGAACACCATGGGACCACTCAGCCGACATACCGCTCAGGAAGGAGACGCGTTCTGTCTCCTAGAGATGAACGTACTTTGGTGCGAAAAGTGCAAATCAATCCCAGAACAACAGTGTCATGACGTTGCCCTCTTTGGGTACAGCGAGCACCATCCCCCTCTCTCAGCCTCCTACAACCAGGCTGCTGTGGTCAGATAGGTCATAAATTCCTACGGAAGATCCTGCCTCATGGCCACACAGTATAGAGACAGAGTGAAGTTTCATAGAGAACAAACGAATTTCTTCCACCTCACAGAACTTGAGGTCCGAACAACATTTATGTTCCGGAGAAGGTATAAAAGATCGGTGAAGAATCCAGCTACGAACTGGTCCGTTTGGTAATCTTGGTGAAGCTCATGGGAGACGGTGCGGCTACATTACCATAACGCTGTTTATATAATAGCCTCAGATATGAGGTTTACATCTAATTGTTGTATAAAATTAATGAGTGAGGATAATACTGTTTGTAAAATTGTGTAATGTGATTTTGGACTGTTTAATGAAGGAAACTCCAATTCCCTTTTGAGTTTAACTAAATCAGAGGAGCACAGTTATGGTCGGGCATCCTGGGACAGGCCCTTTTCTGCCCTTCCGAATAAAACCCCCACTCTGGTTTTCTATCACCAGACCATGTTTCTCTCAATCACGAGAGGACAAAGTTTGCAGACCAGCTTACCTCGATAACGAGAGGGCCAAGGTTTGAGACCAGATTGCTGAATCTTTTAACCATCCCACGTGGTTAAACTCTTAGACTATCGATACCGACAGAATAAGAACAAGTCTTTGATATTAATTACTAGTCTGCAGCTAGGAATTCGGTATCATTGAACGCGAAGACCGCCACCCGCCGAAACACCTATCCATAACGACATGAATGAATGTCACTCTGAACTATCCATTCTAACCACGACAGAGAGAGAGAGAGAGAGAGAGAGAGAGAGACGGACAATTCCACAAAATAAACAAACTTTTCAACAGCGATCAAGACGACACACTGAGCGTAAATATATATTGATTGCAATTGTTCCCGAATGTTCCGTGAACGTTCATGTGCAAAGTATTAGCATTTCAATTGTTATAATTATCAACTCTGTAGTGACTTCTCAGCTGACCCCCACTCCCCTTTTGTCTAACAAGCCGCCATGCCAGTTTAGCCCACTAGGGCACATTCCTCTATCATTTCTTGTAACCATATTTACTTTGTTTGTTTGTGTGTGCACTTCTGTGATTGTTTAGTTAGTTAATAAATAAATTATTTAAGACAATTGATGTATGGATATAGTGAAGACTGGGTTCGTGCAGATAACCAATAATTTACGACGTTTGGAATGAGACTAACGTGAGGTAAAGTAAATAATTCATTAATTAAGAAGAGTAATTGATCAGATATGAAAATATCTGAAAAGTTATATTAGGAAAATTATAACTTTGTAATCTGAATATTTTCCTTGGTGCCCCGACTTCCTAGTTAATTAAAGTTACATGATTAATCAGTTTAATCGCGTAATAATAATTACAGAGAGTTATTTGATAAATAAGTCTTCAGTTTAATGATGCCAAAGACACAACAACAGCAAAGGACCTTGTGAAGATGCTGGAGGAAACAGGTAGAAAAGTATCTATATCCACAGTAAAACAAGTCCTATATCAACATAACCTGAAAGGCCACTGCTCTAAAACCGCCATAAAAAGCCAGACTACAGTTTGCAACTACACATGGGGACAAAGATCGTACTTTTTGGAGAAATGTCCTCTGGTCTGATGAAACAAAAATAGAACTGTTTGGCCATAATGACCATTGTTATGTTAGAAGGAAAAGGGGTTATGCTTGCAAGCCGAAGAACACCATCCCAACCGTGAAGCACGGGGGTGGCAGCATCATGTTGGGGGGTGCTTTGCTGCAGGAGGGTTTGGTGCACTTCACAAAATAGATGGCATCATGAGGCAGGAAATGTATGTGGATATATTGAAGCAACATCTCAAGACATCAGTCGGGAAGTTAAAGCTTGGTCGCAAATGGGTCTTCGAAATGGACAATGACCTCAAGCATACTGGGACAACAAAGTCAAGGTATTGGAGTGGCCATCACAAAGCCCTGACCTCAATCCTATAGGCAATGTGTGGGCAGAACTGAAAAAGCGTGTGTGAGCAAGGAGGCCTACAAACCTGACTCGGTTACACCAGCTCTGTCAGGAGGAATGGACCAAAATTCACCCAACTTATTGTGGGAAGCTTGTGGAAGGCTACCCGAAACGTTTGACCCAAGTTAAACAATTTAAAGGCAATGCTACCAAATACTGATTGAGTGTATGTAAACTACTGACCCATTGGGAATGTGATGAAAGAAATAATTCTTAAAATTCTTAAATTTTCTTAAAATAAAGTGGTGATCCTAACTGACCTAAGACAGGGAATTTTTACTAGGATTAAATGTCAGGAATTGTGAAAAACTGAGTTTAAATGTATTTGGCTAAGGTGTATGTAAACTTTTGACTTCAACTGTACCTCTCAGTATAACATCTCTTCTTTGAATAAACCTATTTTTCTCCCCCTGATTTGCTTTGGGGTGTGTTTTATTGAAGAGTAACGTCAACTGCTAACATAACCATGGAGACAGATGAGTGTTGCTGACCCGGTCAAAGATCTCATCGAAGGCTGGTCTCCGGTCAGGCTGTTCGCTCCAGCACTGTTTCATCAGCTGAATACACTCCAGAGGAGCCTGATCTGGGGCCACCGTAGGCCTGCACATGGGAGGAGGCTTCTTCACCTTACGGATGATCTCTGATTGGGAGGGAGAGAGAAAGAGAGGTGAGAGGTTATATAGCAACAGCATTAGAGCATAACAACTCATTACACAGCTTATTGGCAGCTGGTACAAGACAGTTTGTCAAAGCAAAGCAGAAATGCTGTACAATATGTAGCTACATTATACACTGTAGATAGGGAAATTATTGTGATTTACAACTCTGACATTATTCGATAGATATCAGTATAACTAATCAATCAATTGATGTTGATTCACAAAATGCAAAAAATGACCTCAAGGTAAAACAAAACATTTCCTCTCAGAGTGGATTGTATGGTTTTGCCTGTTTTGTATCCCCCAGACCTACCCGCAGGAGTCAGACCCAGCATGCAATACGGAAGTCCTCGGACAACCACCTCTTGGAGTATAATGGCAAAACTGTACACATCTCCTTTATAGGTCCCCTTCCTTGTGTTCTCCACGTCTCGGAGGAACTCTGGAGCTGTCCAAAACTGATCTGAGATAAAGATGCACAGGGTCATGATTTTGGCATGGTACTTAAATGCAGCACATTTAAATGACATAGATGTATGCTCACAAACTAGAAATACAAATTATTGTGTGTGATGTCCATCTTTAAAGGTCCAATGCAGCCATTTTGATTTCAATATCAAATCATTTCTGGCTAACAATTAAGTACCTTACAAAAATAGCTTCTTAGTAAAATGACATTTCTCAAGCAAGAATTTTGCTAGGACTGTCTGGGAGTGGTCTGAGAGAGGGGCCTAACTGGAGGAGCCTAGTGGGAGGGATGTGTAACCTGAAAACTGTTACTTGCAGAGAGGAGGGAAAACTCTGTTTGTTATGATGTCACCAGGTGGTCCATCACACCACCCATGCAAAACAAGCTGAAATTTAAGGCAGTATTTTCAAACAACTCTTACACTAAAAGGGCACTAACATACATTTAAAAAATTCACAGGGTTATTTCAACCTCATAATATATATATATATATATATATATATCACATTTTTGACTGCACTGTCAAAAAAAGAGTGACATTTTCTCCCAAAAAAACGTGTAGATCTAGGCATAGATGTTACCTTCAGGTGGAACTAGATTTTGGGGAGATTTCTGGGATTCCAGCAGCTCGTTAAAGCCATAGTCTGTGATCTTGAGGACAAAGCGACCGTCCACCACACAGTTCCGTGACTTCAGCCGGCCGTGAGGGAACTCTCGATGGTGCAGATACTTCATACCCTGAGAGGCCAATATGATCAACACTGGTAAACCATTGGTGTTACTTATAACAAAGTACCAGAAAAACATTTTAAATTAACATGATCTGCTGGCCGAAACAGGTTTTAGAAGATATAGAAGATACGTCAAACATGTCATACCTTGATTAGATCCAGCAACAGAGAAGACTTGAACATCCAGTCCAGCTTGACGTCGTCGTTCCTCAGGAGGTCCTGCAGGCTGCCACGGGAACAATGCTCCGTCACCACAGCAAACATGTCACAGTCTGTGAAGAACCCCAGGAACGGATTGATGTTCTCATTTCGCAGATCCTTCATCTGGACACATTCACACAAAATGAAGACCCCAAAGTTAGCAAAAACAAACTCACATCCCAGACAAGATTCTATACATTATGTTATTTCTCATGTTTTCTTAATAGTATAATACTAATAAAAAATATATATATATATGAAATAAAATATATAGATTTATATTTAAAAAAGTATTAGTTATACTATTTTAGATATTTATTTCTGCACTGTTCGGTAGAGGTCGCAAGCATTTCACTGACCTTGTACTTGAGCTTGCTGTTGTTGTTATGTTTTACTGTACCTTTGTAAAGATCTTGGTCGTGCTCTGCTTGACTTCCTTGAAATGGCCTTCTTCAAACTTTTTCAGCCACACCCAGTCACCCTGTGAAGCCATGGACAAAAATATGTGGTTTTATCCTGGCTCCATTCTCTACAAGTCACGTTGAAATCTTTTGTGATAGGAATGAAAAGTGAACTTGTGGTTCAGCGGTCAACGTCGTCAACTTACCTCATAGACAGCTACATTTGTGGTCTCATGTGTTGCAGTAGTGATGCTGTTCACAGAGTGGTGCGGGTCTCCTGAATGCATACTGTTGTTGTCTATCGCACTTTTAGAGTCACCCAGCTCCTCTAGAGTGATTTTCTATGAGGTATAAAATATATGAATGAACATACAGTATACCAGATAGAGGTAAAGTTGTAGAGAATCACATGGGAAAATATATTTACCCTCTTGCTAAGCTGAGGGTTGATGAATGTGAGGTCTTCTAGAGTCAGTAGGATCCGATTGGGCCCCTTCACCAACTGGATCTGCTGGATTCTCCTCCTGCCAGCCAATCAGAGAGCATGTCAGCCAAGATCACAGCACAGCAATACCAACTATCTCTGTCTGGCTTAATAGTCTCTATGTATCTGAACAGCATAAAAATACAGTAAGAAACAGAACAGCACAGTGAGAAGAGTTACCTTACGAACAGACTTAGACCAAGTCCTCCCACGATCATAACGAAGAGGATCACAAACATCACTATGACGTAGGTTATCTCCACACCTGAGACACAGGTAAGAGATGGAGACTAAAGACATAGTTTGGTTGTGTGATGGAAGAATGAAAGACACAAACTAACAACTTTATGTTTTACTTTAATTTATTTAGTAAATATTTCCTTAACTCTATTTTTTTAACTGCATTGTTGGTTAAGGGCTTATAAGTAAGCCTTTCACGGTAAGGTCTACCTACACCTGTTGTATTCGGTGCATGTGACAAATAAAATATGATTTGATTTGAAACAGATTCTCTACCTCCAGTGCAGATTGTGTTTGGTTCAAACCAACAGCTGGAGTCTGAGGGAGGAGGGGAACCCCCGGGGAAGTTAATGGACTTGCCCGCGAAGCGGACCATGTCAGCGCTCAAGTCCACCATATAGGAGCGGTACAGCTGACCCTCCCATCCGTCGGAGTCCAAGATGACATAGTTAGTCTGGCTCTCCCCTTCAGTGTCTATCTGGATCTTCTGGTTGAAGCCAGAGAACGTCATGTTCCTGGTGAAATAAGCTAGGTTGGTCCCAGAGAGCCACTTACCAGCTCTTCTGGCATTGTGCATGGCTTTGGCAAGGAGGTAAATACCGTTGTAGATGGTTCCAAACAGGGGGTTGACCTGGAATGCAAGGAGGCAATTGATAAATTGTTCATTTGGCTAAAGTGATTAGCTTTTCCAAAACTGAGAGTGATACATTGACCTAAAACAAAAAAAATAATCAAATGACCTGAAGACTATGGTGTTTCTCCACATAACCAATATTCAATAAATGCAATCAATGGCATATTTATAATACTATTGTAATAACAATGTGATAACATAACAATCAATTGAAATTCAGATGGAATCCACTCACATCCCAAAAGTGAAAAAATCCAAAAAGCACCCTCCTTACCTGCTGTGGGATCAGTGATATGGTGAGTTCCTCAAACCTCTTGGCCATGTTGAACGCCTCATTGAATGACATTAGATCTGAGGACACAGTGATGGTGAGCACGGCGTCGTAGGCCTGCCGCAGCTTGGTGTTGTTTTGCAGGGGGAAGTAGGATGTGTTGGCGTATGGCAGGCTGTAGAGCAGGGTGTCGTAGGGGACAAACACGTAGCGGCCCTTCGTCAGACCCATCTCATGGGCCTTCAGCAGGAAGGCTGTCTGCTGCTCCCCACCAATCAGAGCAGAGTGCATGCACATGATGATCACTGGAACACACAGGACAGAGACAGTGAGGGGTCGCCACCTGGAATGACCATGTGCATGAAGGAATTGCATCTCTGTGCATGTTGCTGAATCATCCTACTGTAAAAACAAATTATTAATTCATGATAGCGTTGATTCACACTTGAGAGACAACCTGATAACCCCTAATCAAGTTGAAAATAACTTAATCAACACTTGTGGAGGTAACATTCATCATTGGCCAAAATGACCCTACCTTAAAGGGTCAATCTGCAGTTGCTGCATAACATTTGGGACTTATAAATTAATGATATATACCCATTGATTCTAGAAGAATATAACTTGTAAATGTCTCATTAGCTTAGTCCAACTGTCGTATCCCATCAGAACCCGAAATTAGAGCTCATTGTACTCCAATGTTTGTAAACAAAGTAAATGTAAACAAACACTTTATAGTCTCTAACATGGTTAAAACTATAATGTTGATATCATGGATGGTTAGTAATTGTATCCATAGCTCTATCTATGAATTTGAAAGGGGTTACATTTCTCCTACCCCATCCCTCAGTTTATTACCGAAACCAGGGCAGGGAAATACTTTGTTATTGTTTCAGCTGCGGATTACCCTTTTAAACTGATCAATCACATATTTGTGTAGGCCTACTGTCTTGTGAGGCTTGATAGCATAGCCTGCACTTACTTCACTCGTATCTCTTCAGTAACTAAAACTTCAGCAAAGAGACGGTAAAGAAGTTGTTAAAAACACTCGCCTTTGATCTCCCCTGCAGCCTGGATTCTGCTCAGTGTACTTTCCATCTCCGTCTCGTTCATTCCCACCGACGCTACTATGCCAACGGGAAGTCCCTGGCTCCGCAGGGAGTTGGCCACTTTACCCGCGGTGTCCATCCAGATATCCTCATTGGAAGACACGATGCCGATGTTGGCCCAACAGAAATGCTTCAACACCGTGAACAACACCCGTGTGGGTGACGGCAGTGTCCGTGCGAAGGTTGGGTAACTCTTGATTCGATCCAACTCATAGTTAATACAAGCCCAGGAAAAGATAGCTTTATCCCAATTTTTGCTCAAAAGTGAGGCTGCGTCACAGTATCCTGGATTCGTGGGGCCGACGAAACCGTCCACCATTTTCTCGTAGTACACAAATGTGGTCAACGCTTTAGACGTTTCACATGCTTCTTGCAAGATCACGAAGTCCAATTTGCTTCCCAAATCTAAACTGAAATCCTCGTTTATTCTGCCCAGGGCCAGTTTAGCGGCCAGCGCAGGTAGGGCCTTGGAGTAGACCGGGTCGCAGTTCCAGGGCCCAAGAACCCCAACTTTGAAGATTAAACACTGGACACAGCATGGAAACGTCAAAACCCCGAGCAGGACCCATAGCAGAAAGTTATAGAATGGCAGCGTTGTAAGGCTTTGTCTGCTCTTGAAGATGGTGGGACTGTATGGATAGTTGGATAAGTCCCATAGCACACCTCCAACATTTAGAGGAATATGTTGCATTATCCTGCTTGAGTATCCGTATTGGTGAACTGTGATCCTACATCAGAGCATTATAAACCAAACCAAAGACACCTGCAAAAGAAAGTTTCGAGTAGCGTATTTATTGTAACATCATTCTAATTAGGGTTAGGCTACTTCAAAGTTTATTGAACTGCATAGCGTTAAAACAAAGTAGGCTATGTGAAAGTGAGATCACTGTATTTAATAGCATGTTTTCCCAAAGATACACTCGTGAAATAGCATAGTTTGAAGCATAATAGGTTGCACTTACCATTGCTTTTCTTGGCCTTCTTGAAAGCTGAGAAGCCTGAAGAGTTTTTTAACACTCCTGTTTTCCCCCCCAGTAATCCTCACCTCACCATTTCAGTATTCTCTATATTTTCACTCATGTAAAATGTCATACCGTTTCCCAGTTGAAGACACAACACCTCATTATCTTTCTGGTCTGAATGATAGAGTGAGGCAGAGGCAGGAGCTCCGTTGTGTCTGTCAACTTCAGCACCCTAGAGAGCGCCTTACATCCCGCTGTTCGCGCTTCACACGGCTAGCGCGCCCTACACAGGTACACTCCACACACAAGTTACATTTTTCTCACCTTATAATATTAGCTCATTACATTCAAACAGAATAACATTATGTACTATTGTAAGGTATCCTTGGAAAGTCAAGGTTACCTGATGCTCAACAGGTTGCAGAAACTTAGATTACTAAAACATTCAAAATAAAGCAATATTTTCTTCAATGTCAAACTTATTTATATTGAATTTCTAACGAATATATACTGTACATTATAGCAGGCCAAGATCAACCACGCCAATTCAATCAAAGCCCTTTCAAAGTGACCTGTAGGCAAAACGGGTGCTGCACACGGACCTAATCCATATTCGGTAAGGCATACTATAAGAGGATTGTCAACGCACGTTGGAGTCTCTGAAACACATTACCGTCCCACAAAGCCTTGTCAAGATAGTAGCCTTATATTCTATAGAATATCACATTTTGATTTACAGAGAGGGCTCTAAAGAAATATAATTAGACATTTTCTATTTGGCACTAATAACAGTGATGAAGATGAAAAACTGAAAGTATTTTTTCTAGGATAATTTAACTTATTTGTTTCCTTTGCCATGGAGACAGCTTGTTGCATGAACAATATGCACCGAGCAATAATTGGTCTGATGCGTTTATGTGACAATGATAGGCCTCACACTTAAATTGAATTTGCTCTCAGGTGTTGAGGGAATAATTAACGTTAACGAAGGGTTTTCCCTGCGCGTGTATCCCCTGAGCTCCTTAATATTTGCCTGCCTCAGTCATTTCAGCTGTTTTGACGACGCATTTCAGGAAACCAGTACCAATTAAGACAGATTAGGCTAGTGGCAGGGCCTCCCCCAAAAAAGTATACACCTATCCGAGGTCGAACAAAACACAACCATATTTTTTCACATCTTTAATGCCTCCCATTTATTAAATGGTTGGTTGTGAAATTTTTTTACTCAAAAACTAAACTCAAAACGTGCTGAATAATGCCTGGCTGGAGGGGGGATGGGTCACATAAACTCATGGAACCCAATATTGCAAGCGCTGATAATGCTCAAATTTGGAATACAAATAGTCAGTTGTCTGCCTGACATACACAAATAAACCGCATTAGGATATCTTAATGCATCTAGGAAATATAGACCTGTATACACAGAGATACAATAGGCAGATATATCAACTATTAACATTTATGATGAATATGAATATGTATGATGAATGTAACCTAAAATGTTTGGTAGCTGATTGATAGACAACTCTGAGTCAAATTTGCGCTCATTCAGTGCTGTATGGTCCTGCCTGACAAAAATACATACAGTTACATATCTTTTGATGTTGTGGCTATTGTAACTGTGTCTAAGAAAAAACAAATGGGCTCAGCTATTGAAATGAAATGTTTTGGGGTCCAAGGTTCCTGCACATCCCAATGTGCATCACAAATGCAGGGAGCCAGAGGGAGTTCATGTTGGATTCAGGCTGCCTGATTGGACTAACAATGAATCAAACCTTACTTCTAAATAATAAGGAAGTGACTTAAGAGCCCAATCCTGGAGGCACAAGTTATACCACAGTTAGTATACCACAAGTTGTAGACTTGTGCAGAGGGTGTCCAGGGTTCTCTTTCCTTTTGTTGGAGCCTCCGAGTTCCCTCATTGATCCTCAAAGAGGCTTGTGACTTGGAATACTTGGTGTTGCCATGCCAAGCAGTCTGCTGCCTTTTCTATATCCAGACAATGGCGTTTGAGTGTAATTATGGCAGGCCTATTGGATTCCCAACATAGTTGTAATTAAACAAAAATAATATGGAGTACAGGTCATAAGTACAGTACACAAATCTGAAAGTTGTCTGTCATTTAAAACATGTATATACAGGTGATTAAAGCAGTTGTGTAACGGCGGCCTCTCTTCACTATAACAGAGGGTGAAACAGGGATCGGACCAACACGCAGCATAGCCAGTGCTCAACATGTTTAATTAACAAAAACTACAGTGAACACTAAACAAATACAAAATAACAAAAGTGGCAAACCGATAAAGACCTATCTGGTGCAGAATACAGAGACAGGAAACAACCACCCACAATCCCCAACACAAAACAAGCCACCTATATATGATTCTCAATCAGGGACAACGATTGACAGCTGTCTCTGATTGAGAAACATATTAGGCTGAACACAGAAACAGACGAACTAGACACACAACATAGAATTCCCACCCAGCTCACGTCCTGACCAACACTAAACAAGCAAAACACATAAGAACTCTGGTCAGGACGTTACAAGTTGTTTTAAGAAGGTCATACCAAGGATCATTTTGCTGTTTGATTTGGAATTTTAAGACCCCTTGAGGTATCAAACAAAAATATTAAAACATTATCTGATGAAAAAAGATTTTTGGCCTTACTGCTATTAGCCCATACAAATGCATTGAATAACAGATTCACTACACGGAGCAATAGCTGTCCCCCCAAAAAAGATGAGACTCATGAGAGTCAATGGTACTGTGGCAGCCATATTGGATTTTGGACTACATTATGGATTTGGAGTCAAATCTAGGGGGGCATCGTAATG
Source organism: Salvelinus fontinalis (assembly GCF_029448725.1). Classification (NCBI taxonomy): domain Eukaryota; kingdom Metazoa; phylum Chordata; class Actinopteri; order Salmoniformes; family Salmonidae; genus Salvelinus; species Salvelinus fontinalis. Next base: position 23,182,748 of record NC_074697.1, read on the forward strand.
TAATTGCAAGATGCTGAACATATAAAATCCATAGAGGAATCTTTGACTGAAAATAAATGACAGTTTTATTTTTTACCCTGTTTTCGTGGTATCCAATTAGTAGTTACAGTGTTGTCTCATCACTGCAACTCTGGTACGGACTTGGGAGAGGTGAAGGTCGAGAGCCGTGCATCCTCCGAAACACAACCCAACCAAGCAGCACTGCTTCTTGACACAATGCCCACTTAACCCGGAAGCCAGCTGCACCAATGTGTCGGAGGAAACACGGTACAACTGGCGACCGTGTCAGCGTGCACTGCTACCGGCCCGCCACAGGAATCGCTAGGTCGCGATGGGACAAGAACATCCCTGCCAAACCCTCCCCTAACCCAGACAACGCTGGGCAAATTGTGCGCCGCCCCATGGGTCTCCTGGTCGCGCTGGCTGTGACAGAGCCTGGACTCAAACCCAGAATATCTAGTGGCACAGCTAGCACTGCGATGTAGTGCCTTAGACCACAGCGCCACTCGGGAGGCCCCACAAATGACCATTTTCATTGTCTCAGCCCACTTGTTTTCCTTAGAGCCAGTTACAATAGCTACAACACAAAAAAACTTGTAACTGTATGTATTTTTGTCAGGCAGAGCCATACAGCACTGAATTAGAACAAATTTGACTTGGAAAGTTATCTTTCAAAGATATTCCCTGGTACTTTGTATGCTTTTTAGCCAGTAGTTCTGAAAGTAACACCCATGAGCCAGAAGTGGTCGCCGAAAATTGCGTACTACATTACGTCCCATGTACAGATATGTGCACATCATTGCTCTGTCTCTCGCTCTGCTGTGTGTGGATCTTGCTAGCTGTCACTCAAATGGCTAGGGGCTAAAGCTCATTGATTTGAACTCGAATTTCTAGGGGGCTGGCCCACATGAGGGAAAACGTTTACCTTCCAGTAAACAATCCCTTCCCAACTAGGGATTTTGTGGCTAAAACAGTAATTCTGCTCATAGATTATGCATATATAAACTTCAAACCCCCACCCCCTCCAGCCAACAATTATTCTACACTTACTGAGTTTAGGGGGTGTTTTCCTTAGAGCCAATTGCAATAGCCACAACACCAAAACATGTGTAACTGTATGTATTTTTGTCAGGCAGAACAATACAGCACTGAATGAGAGCAAATTTGACAGCTACACAACATTTCATAAACGGGAGACATTAGAGATGTGAAAAAATATGTGTTAGAAGCACAGTGGCTAGGAAAAACTCCCTAGAAAGGCCAGAACCCAGGAAGAAACGTAGAGAGGAACCAGGCTATGAGGGGTGGCCAGTCCTCATGGGATGGCCAAGATGTACAAATGTTCATAGATGACCAGCAGAGTCAAATACTAATAATCACAGTGGTTGCCGAGGGTGCAACAGGTCAGCACCTCAGGAGTAAATGTCAGTTGGCTTTTCATAGCCGATCTTTCAGAGTATCTCTACCGCTCCTGCTGTCTCTAGAGAGTTGAAAACAGCAGGTCTGGGACAGGTAGCACGTCCGGTGAACAGGTCAGGGTTCCATAGCTGCAGGCAGAACAGTTGAAACTGGAGCAGCAGCACGGCCAGGTGGACTGGGGACAGCAAGGAGACATCAGGCCAGGTAGTCCTGAGGCATGGTCCTCCGAGAGAGAGAAAGAAAGAGAGAAAAAGAGAGAAAGAGAGAGAGAATTAGAGAGAGCATAATTAAATTCACACAGGACACCGGATAAGACAGGAGAAATACTCCAGATATAACAGACTGACCCTAGCCCCCCGACACATAAACTACTGCAGCATAAATACTGGAGGCTGAGACAGGAGGGGTCGGGAGACACTGGTCCCGTCCGACGATAACCCCAGACGGCCAAAACGGCAGGATAAAACCCTACCCACTTTGCCAAAGCACAGTCCCGACACCACTAGAGGGATATCTTTAACCACCAACTTACCATCCTGAGACAAGACTGAGTATAGCCCACAAAGACACTGACCTTTATTTCCTTTGTGTTGCGTCGGGGTACTGTCCAGTGGGGCCCTTTATTAGGGTTCCCAGGCCAAGGTCGGCGGCGAGGGTCGCCGCTCAAAGGACGCTAAGAAAGCGGACAAAGACAATGGTGGAGTGGGGTTCACGTCCAGCGCCAGCACCGCGGACAGATGCCCACCCAGATCCTCCCCTATAAGTTCAGGTTTTGCGGCCTTGGGGGGGGGGGGGGGGGTACTGTCAAGTTCTAACCTTTATTTCCTTTGTTTTATCTTTATTTAGTATGGTCAGGGCGTGAGTTGGGGTGGGCAGTCTATGTTTGTATTTCTATGTTTTGCTGTTTCTGTGTTTGGCCTGATATGGTTCTCAATCAGAGGCAGGTGTTTTGTGTTGTCTCTGATTGGGAACCATATTTAGGTAGCCTGTTTTGTGTTGGGTTTTGTGGGTGGTTGTCTTCAGTCTTTGTGTGTGTCTGCACCAGACATAACTGTTTCGGTTTTTCAGATTTGTTGTTTTTTTGTAATTTGTAGTGTTCAGTTTTTTGAGTGTCATTAAATTAAGATGAACACTAATCACGCTGCGCTTTGGTCCTCTCCTCCTTCCACAGAAGAAAACCGTTACACAGACCTACTATATTTGAATATGGACAGACCTACTAAATATCAGGGATTATCTCCTATGACTAGATAGGCCTTTATTGATTAATTTGAATCCTTGGTGGTAGGCTATGGCAGTGTGTGTGTGTGTGTGTGTGTGTGTGTGTGTGTGTGCATGTGTGCGTGAGAGAGAGACACAGAGAGAGAGAGAGAGAGAGAGAGAGAGAGAGAGAGAGAGAGAGAGAGAGAGAGAGAGAGAGAGAGAGAGAGAGAGAGAGAGAGCGTGTGCTGGGAGGTGGGTCGAAAAGCAACTCCACCTTTGCTGACCCATATCCCGAATAAGCTGATGAGCCTCTTAAATGTAACACCTTGACACCTCTCTCCTGCTGCCAGAAATAGGGGAGAAAAATGACGCCTCAGCGGAAAACACCATGCAACTAAACATGCAAAATCACCACACACAAATCATACTAATGAAATGAATGTGTAAACATGCTTTCTATCGTGCAGTTTTGTCAAAAACTTGTCCATGGATAAAAATAATATTTATTGTTGTCATTTCTGGACGATATGCTTATGGAATGGCTGTAGCGTGCATTACTTGTCCTGTTAGGATGCTCTATAGGTCTTACCCTGACACCATCTGGTGGATTTTATATTACAATGCCTGATAAAGAAAAGACAATGTGAACTGGTGATTTAGGTATGATGTGGACAGCATTAAGGTATATGTACATCACAGTGTACTTTATCAGTGTTGAGGTAAATTGCAGGTTCAGACACAATACGTTTTAGTAACCTCTTGATTGAATGTTTATTCTTCCATAGTTGCAGTAGTGGTATGGCGATGGTGAATCGACTACAGCCAAAGTAAATTGAAAATAGTATATATTGAGGGAACTATACCTTTACCCATAATCCCAAAATGTGACTTAATGTCCACATGATGACACCAAGTGTACATTAGACTGGAAAAACAATAGACTGGCACATACCAATACCAACCTCCAATCTGTATTGTAGCATTCACTTTCACCAAGTGGCACTGGATATTAATAACAACTCTACTTCAGCCACCAATAGAAGAATGAGCTCAGCATGTATTCCCCATTTCCCAGAATCCCACGTCAACATTGCATACCCATGGTCTCTGCTCAAATATACCTTTTTATTTTCAGGATATACACGCTTTATGTGTATTTGTGTAATAAGGCCTAATAGGAATACAAGATGTAGTTTGGTATTTTGATATATCACAGCTGTTTTCCCAAAAACATTTATCAAATATTTTCCATGAGTGTATTCGATGCTGCAGACAGGGAGGGAGAGATAGAGACCGAGACAGAGAGAGAACGAGGCAGAGAGAGAAAGAGAGAGTACTATATCATACAATTGTAAATCCAGACACTTTGGTCCAAAGTGCATCGCCCACACAACCAGTGCTGCTGCTCTTATCGGCTCAGTACAAATTAGTAGAGGACTAGTGACTTGCCCCTCTTCCCTGGGCTAAACCTGCAGGCTGGGACTGTCTGTCTGGCCTGGTCCAGCGCTGCTCTCTTGACCTGGGACAGATCATTCTGTCATGGGCCTACACACTATCCCTCTCCTCTCTGGCAGTGGTGTAAAGTACTTAAGTAAAAATACTTTAAAGTACTACTTAAGCAGTTTTTTGGGGTATCTGTACTTTACTATTTATATTTTTGACAACTTTTACTCCACTACATTCCTGAAGAAAATAATGTACTTTTTACTCCATACATTTTCCCTGACACCCAAAAGTACTCGATATATTTTTGAAATGGGGAAAATGGTCTACTTCACGCACTTATCAAGAGAATATCCCTGGTCATCCCTATTGCCTCTGATCTGGCAGACTCAATAAACACAAATGCTTCGTTTGTAAATTATGTCTGATTGTTGAAGTATGTCGCTGGCTATCCGTAAATGTAAAAAACAAGAAAATCATGCCATCTGGGTTGCTTAATATAAGGAATTTGAAATCATTTTTGATACTTAAGTATATTTAAAACCAAATACTTTTAGACTTTTACTCAAGTAGTGTTTTACTGGGTGACTTTCACTTGAGTCAATTCCCTTTAATGTACCTTTACTTTTACTCAAGTATGACAATCGGGTACTTTTTCCACCACTGCTCTCTGGGGATGTAGCACTAAAAATACCTGACAGATTTGTTCCACTTCCCTTGGCTGTAGTGTAGTTGATCCCCAAAGATATTTTTGGGATAGAGGTATATTTTGGCTACTTCAGTAATTTGATGGTCTAATTATATTTTGTCAGTATTACCATAGGAACCCATTAATTCTGTATATCCCTAAAACACCACCTTATAAACACTCCAATGTTAACTCATATAACAACAGTATCCCTTTTCTGAAGACGTTGCCTGCATTAGATATTTGAAATGTCACTTTATTATGTTATAATCCAATATATTGAGTTTTTATATTTTGATCACAAAAACAAAACTCAAAAGTGGATTGTACCACAGGATGTAGCCTATAGTTTTTATAGGAGGTACAGTTTATTTAGAGTTGATTTAAAACAGAGGAAACTGTTTCCATTGTTTGGTACACTTATCAGTTCACCTCCAATAAGGCAATGTCCCAAAAACCAAAACACATCTAAAACAGAAAAACAGCACTTTAATAAACCAGCGCTTCTAAAGCATAAAAAGTGCTTTGTGAGAATAGCCTCTATGTTTCCTTTGCAGGGCACATTCCTGATTTGAAACGCTTTCTCTTGAGTTGGATTGGGGGTATCCATCCATCCGTGCCACCACAGCTTTAAGGCAGTGAAAACTGAGGAGGGACAAGGTAGAGATCAGGGTTATCAGAGTTTAGCGGTCCATCATCTGGGCAGATACTCCAGTGGAAGGCCTGTGTGGTTTCTGTCCCGGAGAGCCTGGTCCACAGCACGGATCAGCCCGTCTATCAGTCCTCTCATGTCGGGTGTGAAGGGGTCGAAGGTGGGCTGTCGGGCCCCGGAGCGTTTAAAGTGTCCATCCTGGTTGCTCTCGGCACACAGCAGTCTGTCCTCGGTCACTGTGGTGTTGAGGAAGGAGGCGATGGATCGTAGCCGGGGCACCAGCGCTGTCTGGAGTTCCTCGAAGTGGACCACTAGGACCCGTTGGCCGAACCGCAGCCAGTCCAGTACGTGGGATGCCCACCAGGAGGCGTAGCTGCTCACAAACTCAGGCCACTCTACGAGAAGTGTGGGGGTGGGGGCATGTTATTGTGCAGTGCTTTTCAGAAAGAACATCAACTCACACAATGCAGACAGACACACAGACCCCCCCCCCCGCTGCAATAAAAAACAAAACACGGTCCCAGAAGGACTCCCACTGGCTGGTGTACTATACTGTACATGATTAATACAAGCCACAATAAAACCCAGATTCCAGGCTGGCCCTGTACCTTTGGTCTTCCAGTGCTGATCAGAGGCGTATCCCAGATGTCCTGCACACTTCCTGTTGAACTCAGCCATGAGGGAACGGTATGGGCTCCTGATCAGCAGGATGACAGAGTCATACATCTCTATCTCTCTCCTCCCACTCTCATGTGTTTTCACACAAATGGTCCGACCACTCTTCCAGTAATCCTTCTCGCCTTTGAAGCCTACACAACACCAAGACACAGATGCACAAACCATATGGGAAATATTTTGCTTTTATCTTTGGCCATATAAACCAAGCAAGACAGAGGGGTATGGATGATAACTTTTAAAAAATAATCTTGAATTCATTATGGACTGAGGCAAATAGCTGGATCTGCACAACAGATGGCCAAGGACAAAAATGGTTTCCTAAAGTGTGGGTGGCCTCTTTCCTATCCTGTGTAAACATACAGTGGCTGTACAGTATAGGAGCTGACCTCTGTTGTAAAGGGTTCCATCGAAGTAGTAGCTGCCTGTGTAGTATCCTGTGGCCAACTCTATGAGGTGTCTGACCCAGGTGTTGCCTGCTCCTGGGAAGCTGGAGAGCGCTACCAATGAACTGGACTTCTCTGGTAGGAACTTCTTCTCTGTGCATCTGGAGTCTGGGAGAAAGGAATGTAACATTTTAAGTTAGGATGGGATTTGTACATAGTCTGCTCAGAAGCATACCGAATTGCAGAAGACAAAGTCCAACACAATTTGAGTGATTGATTTGAATTTCCGTGGTGCAAAGTGGAGTTTGGTGTCAAGCCAAAGTGGTGCTTAAAATTATTTCACAAGGTTGGCAGTCCTGGATTTGAAGGAAGAATGCTTTTGTGGTTGTCTGACCGTGTTACCTTGGACAGGTGTCTGGTAGACCTGGTAGAAGCCCTGGAGGGTTGATGGTAAGGAGGCCTCAGTGGTGTTGCTCTGTGAACAGTGCTCCTCCTCAGCCGGCTCATGGAGAGTGAAGTCAGGAGTAGCGTAACCACAGAAACAGTCCGGACTCCTCAGCATAGCCAGCGGAAACTCCTAGGCCAGGCAAATTCGGTCACACTTTAAACAAACTAAAACGTATAATGGGTTTATAGGGCATTTAAAAAGTCTTCATAGGCACATAGTAAATGCTTCACAATGTATTCATAAGCAACGTCATACTGCAAAATCCTGGCAATGGTACCCTAGGGGTCCAACCTTGTTCATGCAGGCCTCTATGCAGGACTGGGAGGTGAGGTTGAGCTGGAGCACATGGACCAGAGATGTAGAGGAGCTGTTCTCAGGCTCCCTGAAGCAGCCGCGGTAACGCACGTTCCTGTCTGCAAACACAGGAGAGTCTCAAGTGAATGCAATGCGTTATCAACTTGACCCAATCTCCTGCTGTTCCCCAGCTCTCAAGATTGGACCAGGTCCCTGATACTCACACCTCCTGCTGTTCCCCAGCTCTCAAGATTGGACCAGGTCCATGATACTCACATCTCCTGTTTTTCCCCAGCTCTCAAGATTGGACCAGGTCCATGATACTCACATCTCCTGTTTTTCCCCAGCTCTCAAGATTGGAACAGGTCCCTGATACTCACATCTCCTCTGGCCTGGAAGCACATCCTCCACCGTGAACACTGACAGGCGCCCAACACCGCCACACATTGAGCCTTTCTCCCCTTTACAGTCCAAGTTACATTCCTTGTCTCTCACACGCAGGCTGGTGATGTGGTTGCCACAGTAACACTCCGACCCATACTCCAGACCAGCAAACTGGTAGCCACTGTAATAAATGACATTCAGATAGATATGAACATCAATTCAAAGTATTCACAACACATCCGTAATCTCTAAACAATCTGGTTATTCATAAGAAACGTATTTAATATATTGATTGCCTAAAGAGTCTTCTTTTTCAAGAGTAATGTTTTTTCTATAACTATGCTGAACCAGGCGTATAACATAAGAACATACAGTATGTTAATAATGAATTCAACAGCAATGTAAATGCAGCACGCTACTCTACCCTAGGGGTTAATTAGGGGAGTACCATATGTCTCGCTCCCTTTGCTCTGCTGCACAATTAATACTGACAGAAACTGAAGCAGTCTGCCTGCCTGTCGCTCCCTGGTCCCTCACTGCAGATCACTCCATCTCTCCAACCCCCCCCCCCCCCCCCCCCCCCCCCCCCCTCCTATGTTCTGAAAGATCTGACAATAGTGTGTTAAAGCAGGATGGAGATATATTTACCTCGCTGAGCAGGTATCCTGGCACATGGTGCTGGTCATTTTGCGGAAATCCGTAAATACAAACCCCCTTAAAGCCCGCTCCTTGGAATTATCCAGAAAGCAGCCTATGTAAGAACCTTGACATGAGACCAAAACAAACAAAACATACATAAATCAGCAAAGCATTAGCTACAGGTTAAGTAGTCTGTCATTGTGTTCCTTCATTTTGTCAACCACTTTCTCAGGTAGCATCTCCAAAACTTGAGGAGTTGCCACATAGCTAATTTATAGAATACAATACCCCTTCAGAATCTCCACTCTAAATGGCAGAGAATAATTTTCCTAATTTCTGGGATAGGTCGGTAGGTACCTTTGTGAGGCACCTTCCTCCTGGGGGTGCTCCTCTCCACCTGTGACATATCCTTCTCCGTCATCAGGCTGTGGAACCAGCGCCGCCGCAGGTGTCGGATCTCCAGATTCCTCGACATGAGCCAGCGTGCTCCAGTCCTGTTGTCCAACAGGCTCCCAGGCTGGTACCCCTGCCCCCTGGCCATGATCCGTGAGCTCCTGCTCCCGTAACCTCCTACCCTCACGGGTGGCATCCCTAGCTCCAGGGCCCGGGGTGGTGATGGTATGGAGGGCAGGGAGGGCAGTGGAGGGCTGGTGGCCCCTCGTTGGGTCACCACCAGGCTGGCCCGTTGGAGCAGCAGGACGCTCCCGGCCATGATGTAGGCCACACCCAGGAAGAGCAGGAACAGCTGGGCCCTCCGGAGGAAACGCTGCAGTCTGTAGAGGGGCTTGGCCATCGATCCCCTCTTTATCTCAGCCTGCCGCTGGCTCCAAACATATACAGAGCATTCTATCCCAGTAACATACCCCCTTGTCTACTCATCTCAGCAAAACGATTCTTGTGATCTACAATAATTCTCAGAATGAGAAGAACAGGAATCACGAGTTGGTAGACCCTACTGGTCAAATGTCCTTAGATGTACCTCGACCTTGAGCCGTTTGAGCAAGAGGTTCCACTCCATAGCTTGTTGATGTACGTATCTCGACAGTAATGCATAGACAGAACCTCTCGAGTCAGGATGATTCAGCCCACCTCCTCCAGAGCCAATGGAAGGCAGTCTGAATGAGGTCAAGGCTCAGCTTTCTCGTCTTATCCCCAGAGATGAAACTACAGATAGGAGACACAGGAGAAATATTGTATTATTGAGGCAGAGTGATTATGGTTGTATACGTCTCTATTATAAAGGACAGGAGTTGAGCCTAAGTCAGTCACCATTTCCTCCTCTACAAGATGGCAAACTATACGTTCTATGTCTACAATATGTAGTTGGCATGCATGACACAAAACCAATTGCCTGAATGGTCTCAAAACTAGATCCTGCTCTTGTCAGAGTAACCTCTGACCTTCATCTCAGACTCAGCTTTGGAACATGGCCCAGTTCTAGACAAAGGCTTGAGATGTGACGCCGTTCTTTCTTGCCAACACCAAGCGAGACCAGAGTGGAATGAAAATAAGCTTAGAGAAAGAGTTTATAGAATAATTATCAGATGCAAGTTTTCCTTCACAAAATTGTGTCATTATCTAATTCGTCAGTTTCTGACAGGAACCAACAGTGTGAGGTCAACACATCTTGCTCAGTCAGCCTTTAAACCCCCTCCCTTTCAGCAATAACATACTTGTTTTTGCAGAAAGCAGATTGCACTTGTCAATCTCAACTGGGCAGTACAAGACAGAGGTAATGCCAGTATTTCTCATCACCCACTGAGTTGTGGGTAACCTCTTCCCTTTTGAAGATATATCGAAAATAGGACTCCTACTGTTATGAAGCTGAGCTTTTCACTAATGAATGTAGATCATTGCTCAAACAACACACAGTTTAACCAGGACTGTGTGTATGGCATTAACAATTTTGGGTTATGCTAGTACAGATATCAGATGATTAAAGGCTTTAAACACATGCAAAATAGGCTACTTATAAATGGAGAATAAACATTAGAGACCAGCTTCAAGAATTATGGGAAGGCTGGCAATAAAGCACTGCCGTGACTAAGAGAGCCTGTACAAACAGATACATTTATCTGTCCAAAAACCTGCCAAATCTCTTAAGTTTCAGGACAAGACAAATCTCTTGCAGAGTCAGATAAATCTCTTGAATATTCATCCCAATTCTTATCCTGATATGCCAGGCAGAGCTCCCTCTTACACGTTTTCTGTGTTTGTGAGTTTTGCCTCAGAACAACTACCTAGCCCCAGGCAAGCACCGAGGTACTTCTTTAGTTGATGTCCTTTGTTTTTCTTTTCATGTTGCTCCTTACTTCCTGGAACCCAAGGACTGTCTTCAGGTGCAGTACAGACAAGTTGATGATCATAGTTAAGCTCTAGAGTAAGCTCCCTTTCATATGCTTTAGCCTACCTTCAAATCTTAGACTATCTTGTACATTTTGCCAGTTTTAATCATTTGTTTTTCCAATAAAAAAACCTTACTGTGGCATTTCTGCACATTTTTTGTTGTGACCAAATGTGTATTTTATTTTTGGTTTTTATAAGGCAGGAGTATGAGTCCAAGAGTAGGAGTTATTTATATGTATACATTTCTGTAAATTCTGACCCAGATTTTAGGGTGTGAGCTGAGAGTATGCTCAGCCAAGGACAGCCTCTCCATGTGTGACCTGTGTGGAATACACTCAGCCACTCCTGAGAGTGGTCCAGGGCCGGCACTTACCAGTACTTTAAGAGCCAGCCAGCAAGGGATATATATATATGGAGCGCTGCATTAATATTTTGTTAGGGAATGGACCTGTCTTGGGTTATTTACACTTTGTGTTGCATTTCCATTGGCCAAGCCATAAACAAGCCACAGTCACTAAAAACCGCTCAATAAATGGCTGCTAAAATGATCACAAAAGCCAGATCCTGGACAGTATTTTATTGACAACTGAAATAAAATGGATGCATGTGTAAAGATTGAGGAGCTGCACCAAGCTCTGCTGCTGCAAGACTGTATTTATTGAAGAACATCTGGTAATGCCTACAGTGTGTTTAGCCAGTGATTTGCAGAAAGTTTTTAACTGCAGTTACGGAATGTTTTGTTGTAATATTTTTCTTAAATCTCTCTGTAGCTGAAAATGTATGGTATGGGGCCTCCTGAGAGGCGCAGTGGTCTAAGGCCCTGCATTGCCATGCTTGAGGCGTCACTATAAACCCGGGTTCAATCCCAGGCTGTGTCACAACCGGCCGTGACTGGGAGTCCCATAGGGCGGTGCATAATTGGCACAGCGTTGTCCGGGTTAGGAGAGGGTTTGGCTGGGGGGGGGGGGGGGGGGGGGGGGGGGGGGGGGGGGGGGGGGGGCGCCTGCAGGCTGACGTCGGCTGTCAGTTGAAAGTTGTTTCCTCCAACACAGTGGTGTGGCTGAGTTAAGCAGGCGTGGTTTGGTGGGTCGTGTTTCGGAGGACACATGACTCGACTTTGGCCTCTCCTGAGCCCATTGGGGACTTGCAGTGATGAGACAAGATTGTAAATAGATATCATGAAATTGGGGAGAAAAGGGGTTGTAAATAAAATGTGACTGGTGGCATACTGGCATCATATCTTTCATTTTCACCTCCATTTTCCTAACCCAGACAACAAGCCTCCAACCATTCCCCCTTCTTCTACCACTACTGGACCCAAATGCTAGAGCCCAGGAGGCTGACAGTGGCTTGTGATCTACCACAAACAGGCCACTGAATACCCCATTCAATACTAGATTGGAGGGAAATGTGTGTGTGTGTGTGTGTAAGAGAGAGAGGGGTCTTTATCTTGGGCTCTCTGACTGAAAGGATGTGTGGGAAGAAAACAGAGTGAGATATTCACCACTGAGGCCTGTGTAATGCACCTGCTTTGTCTGGGCATCAATGTAGCACCAACAAGGACACCTACTTGACACGTGCTTCTAGGTCTGCATTGTTTGCTGTTTGGGGTTTTAGGCTGGGTTTCTGTACAGCACTTTGTGACATCAGCTGATGTAAAAATGGCTTTATAAATACATTTGATTGATTGACACTTCGATGATGTACCATATTTAAGATGGTTTTGAATTAGAACTATACATGCTCTATAACGCCTTTATACTTTGGGAAAAAGTGGGATCCTTTATATGAGGAAGGATTTGCTAATAAATCATAGGTTAGATTTCAACTGATCAAAAATAATCTAGCATCTTCTCCAAGTATTCCACTTGTTTGCATCATGTAGTTTTTCGCATGGCCTCAATGCATCATTTATGCATCACTTCAATTTACTATAACCTACAACAACCCTTTTTAATCACCAAAGTCACATTTGAGGTTGTTTTCAACTGCTGTTCAGTGGCCTATACAAGTCCACGGGATAGTCCATGCACAAATGACAATTGAACAGTTTAAAAAATCAACAATCAACATACGAACACTTTCTAAATATATTTGGCTCCACAATTACAAACATACTGCAGGTCTTACCATAACGCCAGTTTTTCGATGGTAGTCTAGGCTAAAACAAACCAACAAAAAACAAATCGTTAACAAAAGCTCCATATGTTAATGAAATTCTGCATCTCCTTCATAAATGGCAATCCCGAGTGTTCAGTCCTTGCGTGTTTGAGTCGAATTGGCGCTCATCTTTTCATGTGGCGATGTGGATGTCTCGTCTTCGTAGGCCTCATCTCATCCTTTTTATTTTCTTATGTAATGCCTTCTAAAGCGAAGGCATTAGAAAAGCAATCATCCCAATATTTTTTATCCTAGCCATGTCGCCTCTGTCACACACACAGCAGAGCAGAATCACGTTTGTCTCTCTCCGTGCAGAGACCCAGCTGTTTAACCGGATAGAGACAGGAATACAGCGCGCATGCTCTTCGAGGATGCTCCAAACAGCTCACTGGGGTTTCGATGTGCACTGTGCACGTTTTACACATTGTCTACCTAACATAAACCTTCATTCGATTACATTCGATTGTATTTAAATTATTTGTAAGAATCATATAAAATATATAAGTCTTTACATTTACTTTCTATCATCACATTCATTGCGATATATCAATTAGGCTCCATCATGGAACATTCGTGTTATGAATTTGTTTAAATACTGTCATTCTAGATAGGTGCCCCTGGTCTTACAGGCACCTATTAGTGTCTGTGAGATAGAGGTTGGCTATTGGTCTTTTTTTGTAGACTGAAAGTGTCAGATGGCAGGGGAATATCTGTGAAAGTGTCAGATGGCAGGGGAATATCTGTGAAAGTGTCAGATGGCAGGGGAATATCTGTGAAAGTGTCAGATGGCAGGGGAATATCTGTGAAAGTGTCAGATGGCAGGGGAATATCTGTGAAAGTGTCAGATGGCAGGGGAATATCTGTGGCTTGAATTTGAATGATTAGACTCCAACAGCTGCATCGGTGTCATGTCTTGGATGGATGGATCAATGGGATCAGTATTGGCCTGAAATTACAGAGTGGAAGGGATGATAGAAAGGGGTGCAGCTGTGGAGGAATAGACCAAATGCTACATTGTCAGTTTGTAGTGTCAGTCAATTAAACTGTGTTCAGCCCAATTCTGATATTTTTTTTACTAATTGGTCTTTTGGCCAATCAAATCAGCTCTGAAAAAAGAGCCGATGTGAAAAGATTGGATGTGATTGGTCAAAATACCAAATAGTGGGAAAAACATCAGAATTGGGCTGCGATGTAAATGCAGCCTTATACTGACCTGTTATGGTTAGAACATAGGACCTGAAAAACAGAGGAGAAAAAAATATTGTTATTTTTCTCTCTACACACACAGTCTTGCACAGTTAACCTTGTGGGGACCCAATTCAGTCCCATTCAAAATGATTTTTTCCCTAACATCTAACCCTAACCTTAACCCTAATTCTAACCCAAACACTAATTCTAACCTTAACACTAAACACCCTAGAAATAGCATTTGACCTTGTGGGGACCAACAAAATGTCCCAGGTTAGTCAAATCTTTGTTGGTTTACTATTCTTGTGGGGACTTCCGGTCCCCACAATAATTGTTAAACACACACACACACACACACACACACACACACACACACACACACACACACACACACACACACACACACACACACCCCCCCCCCCCCCCCAGATGATTGTTTAACTGAATTCTCCTGTGGGCTGCTAATCAATAGGCTTGGTTTTACAGTTGATGGAGAGTATAGTGGTTGGAGATGGAACAGGTCTTCTGGTGCAATTAGTAATGGATAGTCACAGCACAAAGTTAGCGGAAGGCAGCGCAGGCCATCATTGTCGGTCTCCCCTGCTAGATTGAAATAGTCCATCCCTGTGTGTTTGCGTCGTAATGAACACACTGATTGCTGTTCCTAATGAGAAACAGAAACATGGAAATGGTCTCTGTATAGAACAGAAGGTAAAACATCTCCTCCGTCACAGTTCTTCACTGCAGTGCAGACTCCCACACACACTCCCATGGGTATATGAGCTTCATGCTATCTTGAGCCTTTGGAGAAGCTCTCATATTCACACTTACATTTCACTCCTGTACAGTCAGTCTCCTATCAACACGAAAGCTCATTTATTACCCAGAGTGCCAATGTGCACAACACCATGCAAACTACAAGTAATGTAATTACAGCTGACGCTGCCTGGCGCCGACTACAGACTTGACAGAGGTATACAATCTACTTAATACCAATTAAACAGATGCTAATGGTTGCCACCACTTTGCCCTTGATGCAGATGACAAACCCTGTAACCGTCTCAGGGACAGAGAACTAGCATCGATCCTGACGTACCCCAGGCAGGGATGAGCTCTCCAGAACTCTAAGGTTCTAATTAAATCAAGTGGCAGAGATCTGTTCCCAATTTTTCAAAAGTTATCTGGATTTCGCCTGTCGGATAGGATTAAATGCATAGAAATAGAATGAATAGAACAGGGTTCCCCATTCAAGTAAATGATTCGTCCGTTCTATTCATTCTGTTTCTATGCATTTAATCCTATCCGATAGGTGAAATCCAGATAGATAAATTAAAAAAAAACTGGGCCCAGAGGATATAGATGACTAATGTTAGGAGTCCCCTGTAAAGTAGGCTACACCTCCTATACATTACAGGTTACCATCCATGCATGAAGGCTGCATATATAACACAGACATAAGATACAAAGGCTTAGAGCATGAAATCCCTGTGTCCTTTCCTTGCCTTTATATAACCCTCTATAAGCAAGTGGAGGACAATGCGTCTGACTCTAGTCTGTACACGGACTGTCTGCCAGTGACTGATATGTTCATCAGCTTGCGGTGCAGTAATGTCCAAGATAATGTGTTTGTCATCCGGTCCGGGGGTGTACAAATCAGCTTATCCTCAGGGACTAAACTGAATGCAGCAATGCATATTAGTAACGAATGAATCCAGGGCTGACTCAGTTCAACATTGACCTCCTTTACTCTGTGAAATGTCAGGAGTTGGTCTGCCCCCCCCCCCCCCCCCCCCCCCCCCCATCCTCCTCCCTCCTCCATGTTTGTTAGCATCCATCAGCTATTTATCCCTGCCCTTTCCCCTTTCTTTGTTTTCTTGCAGTCAGAGTACATTCACGTGTCAGGAACGAGAGGGAGGGAGGGATTTTTACCCTCTTTCATTTCCTGCAGGGATGGACTGAAACAGCCCCGCTTGAGTTGGCCTTTCATCATACAATGAACCAAGAGCGATCTGTCTGTCTGTCTGTTGGTGCCGAGGGCGAAGGGGGAACTGAACTTTAAAGTCTGCTTTCCACACTCACTTGACCACAGAGCAGTCACTTGGATGGAGCTGAGGGATTGGATGCTTGAAAAATGCAGCCTCAGTCCATGCTCTACTTTTGCCATTTAGACTCTTCTCCTTCTCAGACTCCGTTTCAGCACTGCCTGCCTGGCCTGCACTCTTACTGTACTGTTTTGTCTCAAATATAAAAGGGATGGATGCGTTGCAATTGATGTTTTTTTTGTTGCTCGATGACTATCATTTGTAAACTCTGGCATGCGGACCAAAGATGCAATTTGTTTTATGGTGCCTTGTTACTTAGTTTTACATGTTTTGCTGGTAAACAAATTAGTTGTAATGAGATTAAATGACAGGGCTATAAATTGCTATTACGGGTGCCTCTCAGTAGTGTGGGGGGGGGGGGGGGGGGGGGGGGTATGCTGCTTTTAGTGTAGCTAGCTTAGTCTGATACATAGATGTTGTTGTTCCAGCATTAATGAAGTTATTAGTATGGACACTGGTGCTGCTGGTTTATTTATATTTCTACTGTGACATAATGGATTTAAGCCTCTGGATAAAAAAACTATAACGAATCTGATTCTGTCACATTTACAGTATCTTGATGAAGAAATGCTAAGATAATGAGGACATCATTCAGCTCCCTGAAATCCCTCAGAGCTTAGTTCAAATACTTATCCATCTTTCAACCCCCAAATTGCTTTGATTATAGATGATAAATATGGAGAGTAGGCTGAGTAGGACGTCTTTTAGAGACGTATAGTTATAGGTATATTCAGAAAGAGCCCTTTCTTAGACCGGCTGACTCATAGAGAGAGGAAGGAGAGCTGTCAGGATGTGAGGGTTGTGCTTGGTTAGGGAGAAGCCTGAGCTGTCACCTCCTCCACTGACATGGCCTCAGAGCAGCAGGACAGGACTCAGACCTGGCTGACTGGCTCAGAGCTCAACACTCTCTGACAGCTGACACGCTCACTTCACTGGAGCACTCAAGCAGGGAGACATGACAGAGAGAGAGAGAGAGAGAGAGAGAGAGAGAGAGAGAGAGAGAGAGAGAGAGAGAGAGAGAGAGAGAGAGAGAGATGTGTTAGGAGATCTATCTATTTCACAGTGAGTGTCCTTACTGAGCAAATGTCAAATTGTCTTTTTACCAAATTACCGTACCTATCCTATCCTATCGTTCTGACTTGGTGTACAGGGAGCATACTGTAAGAACGGCCCATGTTCTGAATTCTGGCGCTGTACATTTCAAAAGTGCTGAACAAATAGTTATATTGACTTCGTCTGTCCTAGCTCGCTCATTAATGTCTTAATCGAAATTACGGAGTGCCTCTTATCCGCTAGACGTCCCCTTATGCCATAATTTGTACATCTCAATTGTCAGTAGAAACCACATTTGTTAAAGCAAGTCAGCCATATCAGCCATGTTTTTTTTAAAGGCAGTAAATGAGGCTGAATGAACTGTTTCGCTGCCAGACAAGGCTCCACTGATAGCCAGGTGTAGCAGTGGCAAGGTGTTGGGACTGATATTGGGACTCTGCTGTTGGGACAGCTTTATGTAGGCCCTAACAGTTTGTGGGCACCACTTGTCACCGTTATAGTGCAATTAATGTTTTGTGTTGTGTTGTGTAATGACTTTGCTGGCATGCATCTGAAACATTTTTGGGGGGATTGCCCCACCAAGATTTACATGCTGAGATCGCCACTGTGTATATTTATATTAGGTTCAGTATGAGCTGACAGCACTACTAACGCTGTGTGAGGTGAGGCTGTGAGAGGGGGCATGGCATGGAATTATGGTTCTGGCTAAGGGCTAATGAGTTCAATGGGCGGCCACAACTTTGTGCTGTCATTTTATCACAGGTGAAGGATTCAGAACGGGAGAGAAGGAGTGGGTGGCCGTCAGGCAGGCAGGGAGGAGCTGCAGTGCACAGTGAAAAATCACCTCCTGTCTCCCACCTGTAATGACTGGACTAGCGAGTCAGGGAGAGCGGGCAATGGTTGAAGAGAGAATGAGACAATTGTCTGGAACGGGCATTTTTCTGCACTTGCCGCTGTGTAACTGCCACATTCCACAGCATTAATCAAGGCTGGGGGTGACAGTGAAAAGAAGCCAGCCAGCACAACTGCTGATCTGTTACTGCAGAGAGGCAAATGACGGCAGTGACTTTGAGTATGCTGCAGGAAGGACAGATACAGTCCGACACCACCAGTCTACTGTCAAGAAGTCAAGAAGCAGTGCGGCTTGGCTGGGTTGTGTTTCGGAGGATGTATGGCTCTCAACCTTCGCCTCTCCCGAGTCCGTACAGGAGTTGCAGCGATGGGACAAGACTGTAACTCCCAATTGAATACCACGAAATTGGGGAGAAAAAGGGGTAAAAACAAAAAAATTGTGTTTCTCAGCCTGGAATTCACATCAAGTAACATTCACATTTGCCCAAATGTGGAGTATTTCAAATGTAGTTAGTTTCATTTTTAAATATTTCAGTTTGAAATCTTAAATGAAATATTTCCACCCCCTTTGTTTGCCTTTGTTTTCCTCAGGAGTGATAATCAACAATAGCACTATCTGTCCTTGTCTGAGTATCATCATTGTTTGGGAAAAGCCAGTGTCACTCATTTGTCTGCTCAAGTACCTAATCCTGTGGTGACAAATGTATTCTTTTAAAACTGACAGGAACAGCCTGAGGGCGTCTTGTCTTTGTTCCGGTCTTTGTTTTTACTAGACTCACCCATCTGTCTGACATGTTCTGGTCAGAGGATTTTGTAGTTAGCTTTTCCCAAGATTGTCCATAGTCGTGAACTCCTCATTGCTTAAGCATGCATGCTGTCACAAGGTACAAGGAGGCACATGACTGATTCACAGGTGTCTACCATCTTAATCCCCATTAAACACTTGGCCAGGTATTTTCCCTGTGGCACTGTTGTGTCTGGCTTCTAACCTGAGGTGCGTTCAACAATGGAAATAGTTCGCTAAAGTTAGCTAACATATTCCATTTGTTTTGTGTTAGCCGCAACCGTTCGCTAACAGTCTGAGAAGATAGTGTGCGGCGAAAGTAAGTGTCTGTTTCGGCTTTAAACTGCAGCTAAAAATAATCAAGTGACCATGTACTTTAGAAGTTCTACTATTTTTAGTAGGAATAGCTAAGTCGTTTTCAGTCTGAATATTGTCGCTAAAAAGCCACAGTAATCCTTACAAAAAGTAGCTGTTAGATGTTTCACTGTAACATTTTGGAATGTTCATTCAAATCATTCAACTGAAATTGTTACTCTGGCAACATGTTTGCTGTAACGTCTGCTTCCAACTCACACTCTCAAACACGTAGATCCCCTGAACGCAGCTCACTCTCCAGATCCCAATCACCTGAATTCTGATCACCTGTTCACACACCTGTATGTCATTATCACACGCTATTTAGTTCAGTTCTTTGCACACCATCATTGTGAGGTATTGTTTGTTTTGTGACACACTTCTATTTGGAGCGCTGTTTTGCACTGTAATTTACACCTCCTTTGTATGATAGTGTTTGCCTATTCCTTGCCTGTACTTTAGCCTATCGGATTTCCTGTTATCAACATATTGCCTGATCTTCAGGACGACGTTACTAGCCTTTTCCCTGCCTGTACTGTTGCCTTTTTGGAACCCCTGTGTATGACCTTCTGCCTGCCCCTGGACCCAGGTACATGCCTCCTATTGTGGTCCTTTACAATAAACACCTGCTGCGCCCTGCGCTTGAAACCAGCTCTGTCTCCCATCGTGTTTATTACATTTGTTGCAAACAGAAGCCTTGTTGAACTCGACTCTGGTGTTTTTTTGTTACAAAATATCAGTAGGTATGAGTGTTTCTTTAAATACTAATGGCAGAGAAGCTGGTGTTTGGAGGATATAATGGCACAGGTGTTGTTAGGCCGAGACAAAGTTTTACCCAATCAGCGTTTAGGATTAGACCCACCCGTTGTATAAAGCCTTACAGGTATGGGGGTTTCTGGGGCAACAGTAGTCTTGTTAGCCACCCTTCCAAATCTTGTGGTGTTGATATGAGTGAAGCCTGGGTGGGTGACTGAGGATAGGGCAACAGCAATGCAGAACTGTAAAAGTAAACCAACTGACCAGATTACTCATAATCACCACTGTAATATTGAGACCTCACCCTCCATATCTGTATCTAACACTACACAACATTTTCAGGATTCAGACTTATACATACTGTACATGTGTCTTCCAAGTAGAAGGTATAAATGATGTGACTGCCCTCTGGAGGACACTAACAGTAAAAACTAAATGGTTGATAAGGTTTTTAACTAGAGATGACGTAAGTATCTAATATGCTTGTCAAGTCATGTTATGGAGACATATTTAATTACAGCTCATATGTAAAAGGGCATACAAGTTCACAGTTTAAGTCTGTCTGTCTCTCTGTCTGGAAAATACTGTGTTTCACATCCATAGGAAACGGGGGGAACTACAGTAGTAAGGGAGAACGGTCCTTGACTCTAGTAGACTAAAGCCCTTAATCTCTGTTCCTACTCCTTTATCAGCTTCCTGATCTGTCTTGCTTTTACTGGAATCAGTTTGCTATGATCCTGACTACAACCACCTGTATACCTGCCCTTGATCACGTCTCTCCTATGGCCGTTTCCTCTGTTTGCACACCTCAGGCATTCATTCACTAGTGAGTTTTCTTGCTTTGTGACAAGAAACGGCATGCTGCCAATTGCTCATCTACTCACAAGCACTTAGAGGTCAGTGACTTTATGGCACAGACTTTCCTGAATCAGGGATGTAAAGGACCTGTATAGCAGTGCCATAAACACCTCCCTCTAACCCCCCTCCACACATATTGTTTTCATATTCTGGTGAGAATCAGAAACGGGGTCATTTGATTTTCTCAAAACAGCTTAATTCAAGGTCAATTACATTGCAAGGATGTCTACATGCATAATTGTTTCATTAACCTAAAGGCAATGTGGTTGGCAATACTAATTACAGAATGAGAGACAGGGGGGGGGGGGGGGGGGGGGGGGTTGTAAAGGAGAGACGCAGGGGTAAGAAACCATGCAAATCATTCTCAATAAAGCCCAACTGTATAAACAATCCTCTTATGTTAGAAACATTCCAGACATTAATAACAAAGCCTGTATTCATTTAGTTTTTTCAGTACGGGCGATGCATAATGTTCAGAACATGTTTCATTCTCTTTATTATTACATCATTATTTTTAAATTCTTACATAAATACGAATTTTTGCAGAAGGAAGCACTAGGATTCTCTCATTGAGAAAACAGTCATCTTTCTCATGAAAACATACATAGCTCAGGTAAACAAAAATATAGATGTATATTGTGTTTAGTCCCTCGTGCTCTGTTTTAAGACGAACAACTCATACAGCTCATTCAGTAGCTATATTTAGCACATTATATTCTGCATTAAAAACACATGATGAAATGTTAAAACACATTTATTTTGCTTTTAGGGACTATTGGAGGTAAAACATACACTGTATTCGGCTGTAACATTTAATTTCATCAACACTTTTGTCAATCTGTTTAAACAAGTGTAAGACATTACTAAGAAATCCCCTTGCAAAGCCAAATAGCCAAAGCCATCATTGCAATCCCATTCATACTGTACATACATAGACATATAGACATGTCAGCTTCCCTCTGTTTGACATCATTGTAGACTTTAACGTTGGTGCCCTCCACTAGAGCTCATGTCTTGAATTCATTCAGTCAGTACATGGTAAGGAACTGTTGGTAGCCAGCTGAGCCTTGGAGGTAACCCAGCTGCCACGTGAAGGACACAGCAGGAGAGGAGTCTGAGAAGCTGTCAGTGTGGTTCGGGCGACAATTGGCCCTCACTCCAAACGGGTACCCTGACCCCCCACTCCACTCGCTGCTGATGTAGTACGGGGGGCTGCTCAACTCCTCGTGAGGGTGCGAGGGTGTGTAGAACTGGGTCTCAGTGGGGGAGAAGTGAGCATAGGATGGGGATGGCAGGCACGAAGGGCTGGGGTGTCCTCCTCCTGGGGTGTCTGTGTAGGGCTGGAGCTCTGGAGGCAGAATGATGGGAGCCTTGTGGCCACCGTGATCCTGCAGGGACTGCTGGTGGTGTTGACTCCAATGCAACGGCTTATGCTGCAGACAGTAGGTCTCCACCGGGATCTGGAAGCCCCTCTCTCTCTCCCTGTCCTTCCCCAGGACCAGCATGGCCTCCTCAATTCCAGCCAAGGGCTGCTCTCTGAGGCACTCTGCGTGGGTGCAGGTTGGATGTCCTCCTTGCAGGGCACTGGGGCTGGGGTGGGAGCGCAGGAAGACGGTCAGCGAAGAGATGTGGTTGATGGCACGTCTCAGAGTGGCGATCTTGGACAGTCGCTTGCCGTTGAGGTCATGTTTGAGCACCATGCGCAGTGCATTGAAAGACTGGTTGTAGTCCAGGATACGTTTTCGCTCGCGAACATTGGCGGCCACACGGCGGGATTTGGAGCGGACAGGACGACTGCGTCTCTTCACATCAGGGCAGCTGCCGGCCGTGCCGCCCTTGCTCTCTAAAGAGTTATTTGAGCCAGCCTCGCTGTCCTCGCTGCCACTGTCCTTCTCCTCATCCAAACCCAGCAGAATCCCCTCTTGCTCCTCCTCAGAGAACTCTGACTTGGTGAGAATAGCGTGGCTGCTCATGGCTGGCCTGGTGCCCACACTCCTCCTCGGTACTGTACTCTGAGAAGACAGGCTCATCTCTGTCACTGGTGCCTCTTTCTGCAGACACCTTCCAAGCTGAGGTAAAACTGGTGAAACTCCTCTGGGCTGGTAGTTCCAAGCTCCGGTTCTATCCTACGTGACTCCAATGCAACGGCAGACAGTGCTAGTGTTCAGCCATACCACTCTCCTTCTACTGTCTCTTAGCTCCTTCCAGTGAGTCAGTTCATACCTCTGGATGTCTCTGACAGGTGAGAGGTGCTTTTAAAGACTTGTCTTTTTGTATGTGCCACATTGTAGGAAGGCTTGCCTAAAAGCAAAGTTGTATTATGTGTTTACGAGGGCCCTGGGGGCAAACAGGAGAAGGATCAGTCAACTGCTCAGACACTCACACCCCCTCCTCTCCTCTCCCCAGCCTCCCCAGTCATGCAGGATCTCCTCCGCTTCTGAGGTGCATTATTAGCATTATCAGTGTCACAATGGAACATGAACATGTGATGATATCCAGCAGCATTACAACATTGTGAAAAAAACATGGTATGTTGTTGGAGGGAAGACATTTGTGAAATGCCTGGAATATTTCAGTAGAAATGTTATCTAAAAAATAATGAGTACCCCAAAAATAATGGTGCGTAGAAGAAATTTCTGTAGGCAAGTTTTTGAGTATGAATGTCCTGACAGATAGAAATGCTATCTTAAAAACAATGAGTCACTTTTCACGTCTTAGGAATAGTTTTTTTTAGGACTGAGAAAGCATTGCAGTAGCAGCCGTTGTGATTCACTAGGTCTTGCACACACAGTAGTTGAAAGAGATTAACATAAATTTGCCTTGGAAATACATATTATAAAATGCTCTCAGGATGTTATAACACTATCATCAAATGGCAGTTAGAAATCAACCTTACAAAGAATCACTTAATCAAAGTTCACTTCTTTCGCACCCACACTATTTTATTGTAAAGTATAATATCTTGGGTGTTCTGTGAAAATAATGACTAATTGTGGTTTCACGCCTGACATTTAGTGACTTCATCAGGTAAGCTACATCAATAAACTCTTTACACCTTATAGCTGAGAAAACTGAGCAAAAACACTTATCATCATGTCTGACATGAACATCACATATCTCTACGGCAACAATTAGCCACGTTCTATTGAGTGATTGATACCTTGCCATGGCTAGACTAAGGTACAGTGTAATTTGGATGTCTAGCGTGAAACTGTCATAAATCAAGCTTGAGTGGCCACCAGGACTTGAACAGACAAGGGCCAAGACTTCAAAGCTGGGGGAAAAGAACACAAAATATTTTACAATTATCACCTGTAATCACTGTTGGCTCAAGTGCTGCTTGGCCTCTATTTGCTACCCTGTTTCCCCCTTCTTCCTCCACGGTCTACCCACCTCCTCCACATCCCCGTCCCCAACCCTTCCTCTGTTAGAGGTGAAAAACAGTTTTGATGTGAGCAGAGGAACCATTTGTCTAAATTAATGGATTATGATACTGTAATAGGAAACTTTCATGGTTTGATTTAGTGGCAGCAGCAATCTTCTTCCTCTCACCAAGGTGCCACTTATCTCTTTACGACATTCTCTGACACTCTTTTGCTGATAGCTTATTTTGTACAATGTTTTGCTCTACATATCCCATACAAGTAGAAGAACATAATCAACAAATAAATTAATATCCCTGCAGATGACGTTCGTAAGCAGTAGATTTGACACGTGGGGTCTCGTGCCCTGCGATGTGTGTCAGTGCCATCCCACTGTAGCTCCTAGGGTCTAGAGAGCACTGACTTGGCTACTGACTCTCCTTGTTGAAATACTGTGCTACTCAAATCAAATAAAAGTGTATTTGTCACGTGCGCCGAATACAACAGGTGTAGGTAGACCTTACAGTGAAATGCTTACTTACAGGCTCTAACCAATAGTGTATAAAAGGTGTTAGGTGAACAATAGTTAAGTAAAGAAATAAAACAACAGTAAAAAGACATGCTATATACAGTAGCAAGGCTATAAAAGTAGCGAGGCTATAAAAGTAGCGAGGCTACATACAGACACAGGTTAGTCAGGCTGACTGTGGTAGTATGTACATGTAGATATGGTTAAAGTGACTATGCATATAGGATGAACAGAGAGTAGCGGTAGCATAAAAGAGGGGTTGGCGGGTGGCGGGACACATTGCAGATAGCCCGGTTAGCCAATGTGCGGGAGCACTGGTTGTTCGGCCCAATAGAGGTAGTATGTACATGAATGTATAGTTAAAATGACTATGCATATATGATAAACAGAGAGTAGCAGCAGCGGAAAAAGAGGGGTTGGGGGGGTGCCCACAATCCAAATAGTCCGGGTAGCCATTTGATTACCTGTTCAGGAGTCTTACGGCTTGGGGGTAAAAACTGTTGAGAAGCCTTTTTGTCCTAGACTTGGCACTCCGGTACCGCTTGCCATGTGGTAATAGGGAGAACAGTCTATGACTGGGGTGGCTGGGGTCTTTGACAATTTTTAGAGCCTTCCTCTGACAGCGCCTGGTGTAGAGGTCCTGGATGGCTGGCAGCTTAGCCTCAGTGATGTATTAGGCCGTATGCACTACCCTCTGTAGTGCCTTGAGGTCAGAGGCCGAGCAATTGCCGTACCAGGCAGTGATGCAACCGGTCAGGATGCTCTCGATGTTGCAGCTGTAGAACCTTTTGAGGACCTCAGGACCCATGCCAAATCGTTTTAGTTTCCCGAGGGGGAATAGGCTTTGTCGTGCCCTCTTCACGACTGTCTTGGTGTGTTTAGACCATTCCAGTTTGTTGTTGATGTGGACACCAAGGAACTTGAAGCTCTCAACCTGCTCCACTACAGCCCCGTTAAAGAGAATGGGGGCATGCTCAGTCCTCCTTTTCCTGTTGTCCATAATCATCTCCTTAGTCTTGGTTATGTTGAGGGATAGGTTGTTATTCTGGCACCACCCGGCCCGGCCAGGTCTTTGACCTTCTACCTATAGGCTGTCTCTTCGTTGTCTGTGATCAGGCCTACCACTGTTGTGTCGTCTGCAAACTTAATGATGGTGTTGGAGTCGTGTCTGGCCACGCAGTCGTGGGTGAACAGGGAGTACGGGGGGGGACTGAGCACGCACCCCTGTGGAGCTCCAGGGTTGAGGATCAGCGTGGCAGATGTGTTACACCTACCCTCACCACCTGGGGGTGGCCCGTCAGGAAGTCCAAGATCCAGTTGCAGAGTGTTTAGTCCCAGGATCCTTAGCTTAGTGATGAGCTTTGAAGGTACTATGGTGTTGAACGCTGAGCTGTAGTCAATGAATAGCATTCTCACATAAGTGTTCCTTTTGTCCAGGTGGGAAAGGGCAGTGTGGAGTGCAATAGAGATTGCATCATCTGTGGATCTGTTTGGGTGGTGTGCAAATTGGAGTGGGTCTAGGGTTTCTGGGATAATGGTGCTGATGTGAGCCATTACCAACCTTTCAAAGCACTTCATGGCTACAAATGTGAGTGCTACGGTCTGTAGTCATTTAGGCACGTTGCCTTTGTGTTCTTGGGCACAGGGAATATGGTGGTCTGCTTGAAACATGTTGGTATTACAGACTCAATCAGGGACATGTTGAAAATGTCAGTGAAGACACCTGCCAGTTGGTCAGCACATGACCGGAGCACAGGTCTTGGTAAGCCGTCTGACCCGGCAGCCTTGTGTATGTTGACCTGTTTTAAGTCGTGAGGACGGCTACGGAGAGCGTGATCACACAGTCGTCCGGAACAGCTGATGCTCTCATGCATGCCTCAGTGTTGCTTGCCTCAAAGCGAGCATATAAGTGATATAGCTCGTCTGGTAGGCTCGTGTCACTGGGCAGCTGTGCTTCCCTTTGTAGTCTGTAATAGTTTGCAAGCCCTGCCACATAAGACGATTGTCGGAGCCGGTGTAGTATGATTCAATCTTAGCCCTGTATTGACGCTTTGCCTGTTTCATGGTTCGTCGCAGGGCATAGCAGGATTTCTTGTAAGCTTCTGGGTTCGAGTCCCACACCTTGAAAGCGGCAGCTCTACTCTTTAGCTCAGTGCGAATGTTGCCTGTAATCCATGGCTTCTGGTTGGGGTATGTACGTACAGTCACTGTGGGGACGACGTCCCCGATGCACTTATTGATAAAGCCAGTGACTGATGTGGTGTACTCCTCAATGCCATCGGAAGAATCCCGGAACATGTTCCAGTCTTTGATAGCAAAACAGTCCCGTAGTTTAGCATCTGCTTCATCTGACCACTTTTTTATAGACTGGGTCACTGGTGCCTCCTGCTTTAATTTTTGCTTGTAAGCAGGAATCAGGAGGATAGAGTTGTGATCGGATTTACCAAATGGAGGGCGAGGAAGATCTTTGTATGCGTCTTTGTGTGTGGAGTACAGGTGATCTAGAATTTTTTTCCCTCTGGTTGCACATTTAACATGTTGATAGAGATTTGGTAGAACTGATTTAAGTTTCCCTGCATTAAAGTCTCCGGCCACTAGGAGCGCCGCATCTGGGTGAGTGGTTTCCTTATACAGCTGACTGAGTGTGGTCTTAGTGCCAGCATCTGTCTGTGGTGGTAAATAAACAGCCACAAAAAGTATAGCTGAAAACTCTCTAGGCAAGTAGTCTGGCCTGCAATTTATCACAATATACTCTATATCAGGCGAGCAAAATCCATCTTACCGGAGTGTGCTGTTCTATCTTGCCGGTGCAGCATATATCCCGCTAGCTGAATATCCATACTGCTACTAACTGTGTTGTATGTCTGTTACTGTATGTACTGTATATGTGTCATACCTCTAATTTACTGCGGCATGTACAGCATAGGCACATAATTGACCCATACATGTAGAAGCAACACATGGCCATATCAGTCTCCATTCCTGGAGGAAGGAGTAACCTGAATTTTTTTACATCTTAAGATGATACCGCATGAGAAACAGATCACAAGACAAACCTCAAGCAATACACATACCTATAACATGAAACATACCCATTACAATGTTTGTTTTTTAGGTTCAAACGCACTAGCGAATGATATATATCTCCCCTAAAAGAACATTGACCTTCTTTTTCTTTAACTTCCAAGGCACTGACACTGCTTGAGTGCATGCTTTCAAAAACATTTTTTTAAATGTAGATTTACAACGTCACTTGTTCTCTAAGGCTCTGTAGCTTCACCTGTCAGACTGGACTCTGCTGATCATATCAGCCCAAATGCTGCTGGGGGTCATCACTCTTATCACACACTCATTGAGAGGTCATTGAAGACATTGTTTCCTTCCTGCCTGGGTTTATAGCACGCTGCTTAAAAAGTCATTTAGGCCTACGAGGTACAAGGTGCTTGTTTTGAGCCTTCCCAACAGTTAGCTGCTTTGGCTTACGTGGTGTAAATGGCTATGCACACTACAGGAGGTTGGTGGTACCTTAATTGTGGAGGACGGCCTTGTAGTAATGGCTGGAGCGGAATGGTATCAAATAGAATTTTATCCAATCCAGACATTATTATGAGCCGTCCTCCACTCAGCAGCTGATGCACTCATTTAGCGATAGCATTTCCAACGTTTAACCTTTAAGCTGCTGTCATAGGCGTAGCTTGACTTTTCAGTTTGGGGGTGCTAATTTGGAGCGATTTTGTAGAGGCCTACAATGTAGAATGCCTTGTTGGTCAAATAATCAATTTGAACGAGAAATGTCCATGTCCAGGTTTGTGTCATGCAAAGGTGTTTTTACGTGTGTTTCCTGCACTGACATGGTGAAAGCGATGTGTTTTCCCCATTGCAACTCTAAAGTAAAAGGCAGAGAGTTATTGTTGGTGGAAAAAAGTTGTTTAGGAGAGAATTACAACATTGCCCTTTTCTTGTTCTGCAATTAGGACGTAATTTCTAGGTTTCTTAAACACAGGTCTGCACACTCTGACATGGTGTTCTCTCTATAATTTGAAATTAGTTGTAAAAGCCATAACCTTTCCATGCTAATCATAGGTTGGGTTTTGGAAAAGGTGGGTGGGTCACAACCAGACAATTCCAGTCAGAGCTTTCCCTAAAGAACTGTGAAGAGTAACTGTTTTGCCCATGTCTTCATATCTTATCAATTCATCCCCATGACAATATGACCTTCTGAGTCACCATGACTTCAATGTTAGACTATACCCTCTCACATGTCTTTCCCTTGGTTTGATTGCAGACACGGCTCCTCTCAAGATGGTCCTCTAAGATCTGAGGGGAGGGATAAAAACATATGAAACGTTAAAAAATCATCCTTGTAAATTAAACTATATATCTGCTGCATATATGCCATATTTGCATTTTTTATCAACATCATTTTCATCCATAATTTCTCCCTAACTTTTAATGTCATCAGCCATCACTAGTTTGATGTCCTTTTAGCAGAATGATCCCAGGAGAATCTGAAGCATCTACTTGGTTAGCCACATCCTGGACTGACTGAGAGTCTGTTGGATGAGAGGAAATAAAAGGGAGGATGTACGACCTGTACAGGTAGAGTGTCTGATGGACAAGTCGGAGATAATGCAATACTAGCTGAGGACTGATCCTGGGAACTGAAGCTCAGTGTTTTGGCGGGACTGGCTCTCTGGAGTCTGAGAGAACACAATGGGAACTCTTGCAGTAGCCTAACCTTGTGAAGTTGTGCCATTTGAAGCTTGTCTAATTATACTAATTCTACATCTCTTGTCTCTTCTTAGTGTACAACAACAACTGTTTATAAAAAATAAAAATACATGTGAAGCTTGTGTAGCCATAGTGCCCTTGGCTTTGACCAAAGCTTGCCTCTTGCCTTTTTTGAGCCAGTGTTTAATGCTCTGCACCAACGTCTCCATTCCCTCCTCCACCTGTGGGGTGTTCATTTGCTCCGTCAGAAATTGGAAGCATCTAATTCCTCCGTCAGCACGTCACACCCTTCATCTGTAATTACAGCACCAGGTAGTCCAGCACTGTCTTTGATTAATTTGTAGCGGAAAGGATTTGGGGCTAGCACAGCACAGTGTGCTGAGTCATAGCCTATTGTCCTACAGGTGTAGGATCTTAATTTGAGCCAGTTTTCTACAGCAGGAAAATAATCCTGCGTCAATAGGAAAATGTATTTTTTATGTGGATTATAATTCATGGACATTTTTTTCGGAGTTGATACATTTTTCGTAAGGAGAAATCAAGTCGGAAATGTCAAAGTGGAAATTACATTTTTCAGAAGCCTTTTTAAACCTCAAATACACTACATGTTTTAAATCTCCTGCTTTGCAGAAACGTTATCCTCCAACAGGGTGATCAATTTAAGATCCTACATCTGTATAGTGCACAAACAGGCTTCCTCAGAGGCCTGAGATTTACAGCAGAGCTTGACAGATTTATGGTCCGAACACAAAAAGCTTTGACTGTAGTTTGGAACATCCCTTGGCCCAGTGTTTCTGACAGATGACAAGACACCAGCAATTATCTGTCGCCATGAATAAATCAAGAACTTTACTTCACACCCATCCACATAACCATTTTGAAAGGCAGGCCGGCATGAGCAACCGGCTCAAGATTTCTTTCTGCTCTGAGATTTGTAAATTACAGATACATACACTATTTCTTCTTGGGTAATTTGAGATAATAAGTAAGCAGAGTGACTTGGGGTCCAGTTTTCTGACTGGGGAGTTGCAAGGGAGGTTGTTGAATCTTCACACTCCTATGAGAAGGTTTAGACTTATATTTGTAATCTAGCAATGATATAAAAACAGTTTTCAATGAAGACATTTAGTACTGCTACTATTGTTTTAATTAAAGTGTCAAATCAATGAAAACATAATTGTGCTCTTTAAAACGGAGTGCGACAGCAACGCTTATAACATATTTATACTCTTGTCATTGAGAATATGGACATAATGTATCTGGAAAGTGAGATGTTATTTATACTCTTTGTTATTCCATGGGCTTCACTTAAGATGTTGTTAAATAGGGGGAGTCCAACTGGGTGTGATGGAAATAAAGTCAGCATAGCAGCCATGTAGTCTGGGGCCCCCTGGCCCTTTGTCCCTGCAGCTGTCAACCTGTAGAGGTGGAGGACCCTGTTGGTACACGCTCTCCCCCATCCAGCTCCAACCCTCTGCCTTCATACACTGGCAGAGCTGCTTGGCCTTTAGGAGGTCAGTGATGTCATATTTGGACAGGATCTTTACCCTGTGGAGGTAGCTGGTGGAGGTGGATCCCCTCTTCTAACTTCCCCTCCCTCCCTGTTCCGCCTCCTCAACCAGACTGACTCACCCACCAGGGGCTGTCTGTCTGCATGCAGGGCTCTACCTGTGGGAAGAGAGAGTAAGTCGATGGCACAGGGCTGAGTCACACACACACACACAGATGCACACACACACCAATAAAGGTCTCTGTGCTCCATGAAAAATAAAGTTATTCTATGCAATACTATACATGAAATGATTAACGGTCCCAAAGGACTGAGTTTAGAACCTACTACTGTAAATGCAGTATCTACAACACTTCAGCATCAATCCCCTGTCATCGTCAGTCATTCATTCATGTCAATGGGAGATTTGTGCGAACATTTGTAACGCTCGAAGATCTGAAGTTAGGATTCGGTCGTCAGTGAGTGCCCGTTAAAACTGTCTGTCTGACTATCATCAGGTTAGATGACACATCAGTCTGTGTACATACAGAGCCAAGTCGTCATCACTGTGAGCTGTATTGTTGTCTTTCTGTTGAATCTGTTTCCATGGTGAGAACATGCAGCAAACATTCCCATCTGCCAAGAAAAGAACACAAACAAAGATAAAGATCTGAGAGATATTAGATAAATAAGAGTATTTATTTCAAAGATGACATTTCAAAGATGACAGGACCTTTTAATTACATGCAACAGACAAAAAAGTGATATCTGGCTGGCCAAAGCGTTAACATTGAACAAATGACTTACCTTTACAGTGTACTGTTTTAGAGGTGGCCTCCTGTGCCAGGGCTTTCAAAGAGACAGCCATGCATTCCAGCAGAGTGAAATATGAGCTGTTAATAACACAAACCTTCCACTGACATGAGAGTCTGTCATCAATACACAAGGAGAGTTAAATCACTAGTGTCCCACTGGTATTGTTATGAGTGAAGCACTACGCTCAAGGCAAACTGGCCTACAGTAGCTACAGTGAGGGGAAAAAGTATTTGATCCCCTGCTGATTTTGTACGTTTGCCCAATGACAAAAAAATGATCAGTCTATAATTTTAATGGTAGGTTTATTTGAACAGTGAGAAGCAGAATAACAACAAAAAAATCCAGAAAAAAATGTGTAAAAAATGTTATAAATTGATTTGCATTTTAATGGGGGAAATAAGAATTTGACCCCTCTGCAAAACATGACTTAGTACTTGGTGGCAAAACCCTTGTTGGCAATCAAAGAGGTCAGACGTTTCTTGTCGTTGGCCACCAAGTTTGCACACATCTCAGGAGGGATTTTGTCCCACTCCTCTTTGCAGATCTTCTCCAAGTCATTAAGGTTTCGAGGCTGACGTTTGGCAACTCGAACCTTCAGCTCCCTCCACAGATTTTCTATGGGATTAAGGTCTGGAGACTGGCTAGGCCACTCCAGGACCTTAATGTGCTTCTTCTTGAGCCACTCCTTTGTTGCCTTGGCCGTGTGTTTTGGGTCATTGTCATGCTGGAATACCCATCCACGACCCATTTTCAATGCCCTGGCTGAAGGCAGGAGGTTCTCACCCAAGATTTGACGGTACATGGCCCCGTCCATTGTCCCTTTTATGCGGTGAAGTTGTCCTGTCCCCCCAGCAGAAAAACACCCCCAAAGCATAATGTTTCCACCTCCATGTTTGACGGTGGGGATGGTGTTCTTGGGGTCATAGGCAGCATTCCTCCTCCTCCAAACACGGCGAGTTGAGTTGATGCCAAAGAGCTCCATTTTGGTCTCATCTGACCTCAACACTTTCACCCAGTTGTCCTCTGAATCATTCAGATGTTCATTGGCAAACTTCAGACGGGCATGTATATGTGCTTTCTTGAGCAGGGGGACCTTGCGGGCGCTGCAGGATTTCAGTCCTTCACGGCGTAGTGTGTTACCAATTGTTTTCTTGGTGAATATGGTCCCAGCTACCTTGAGATCATTGACAAGATCCTCCTGTGTAGTTCTGGGCTGGTTCCTCACTCTTCTCATGATCATTGCAACTCCACGAAGTGAGATCTTGCATGGAGCCCCAGGCCGAGGGAGATTGACAGTTCTTTTGTGTTTCTTCCATTTGCGAATAATCGCACCAACTGTTGTCACCTTCTCACCAAGCTGCTTGGTGATGGTCTTGTAGCCCATTCCAGCCTTGTGTAGGTCTACAATCTTGTCCCTGACATCCTTGGAGAGCTCTTTGGTCTTGGCCATGGTGGAGTTTGGAATCTGATTGATTGATTGCTTCTGTGGACAGGTGTCTTTTATACAGGTAACAAGCTGAGATTAGGAGCACTCCCTTAAAGAGTGTGCTCCTAATCTCAGCTCGTTACCTGTATAAAGGACACCTGGGAGCCAGAAATCTTTCTGATTGAGAGGGGGTCAAATACTTATTTACCTCATTAAAATGCAAATCAATTTATAACATTTTTGACATGCGTCTTTCTGGATTTTTTGTTGTTATTCTGTCTCTCACTGTTCAAATAAACCTACCATTAAAATGATAGACTGGTCATTTCTTTGTCAGTGGGTGTCACGCCCTGACCGTAGAGAGCTTTTTATGTCTCTATTTTGGTTTAGTCAGGGTGTGATTTGGGTGGGCATTCTATGTTCATTTTCTATGTTTTGCATTTCTTTGTGTTTAGCCGGGTGTGGATCTCAATCAGAGGCAGCTGTCTATCGTTGTCTCTGATTGAGAACCATACTTAGGTAGCTTTTCCTCACCGATGCTTTGTGGGTAGATGTTTTGTGTTTCTGCACCTGACAGAACTGTTTCGGTTTCGTTCATTCTCTTTGTTGTTTTGTATTTTAGTGTTCAGTTTTATTAATAAATCATGAACACTTACCACGCTGCGCTTTGGTCCACTCATTCATCAACAGACGATCGTGACAGTGGGCAAATGTACAAAATCAGCAGGGGATCAAGTCCTTTTTTCCCTCACTGTATGTTCCAGCATTGCACATCCCTCATCTAGCATTATCCATTCAAGCGCTCTACAATTAAAACCCTGCAGCTTTTCACTGAAGAACACTATAAGAACCCTGATGTGATTTATGTGATTTATGCTTTCACTGATACCATGACAAAAGCTTATCTTTGTTGGAAACTACAGCAAGATCCTCTGACGACATGACATGCCCTGTAGTTTACCCCTGTAGTGGGTCAGGAATGTTGGCCCTGTCTGCCCCATCTACAGTGCTGTGAAAAAGTATTTGCCCCCTTTCTGATTTTCTCTATTTTTCATACTGAATGTTATCAGATCTTCAACCAAACCTAAAATTAGATAAAGGGAACCTGAGGTTACAAATAACAACAACAAAAAAGTTAATTATTTGATTTATTTAACAAAGTTTTGCAACACCCAATTCCCCTGTGTGAAAAAGTAATTGGTCCCTTAAACTCAATAACTGGTTGTGCCACCTTTAGCTGCAATGACTCCAACCAAATGCTTCCTGTAGTTATTGATCAGTCTCCCACATCACAGTGGAGGAATTTTGGCCCACTCTGCATACAGAAATGCTTTCAGTCAGCGATATTTGTTGGTTTGTTGGTTGCACAGTCAACTTAGTGTATGTAAACTTCTGACCCACTGGAATTGTGATACAGTGAAATTATAAGTGAAATTATCTGTTTGTAAACAATTGTTGAAAAAATGACTTGTGTCATGCACAAAGTAAATGTCCTAACCGACCTGCCAAAACTATAGTTTGTTAACAAGATATTTCTGGAGTGGTTGAAAAACGAGTTTTAAACTTCTTACGGCCCTCGACAACATCCGCTGAAAAGGCAGAGCGCGAAATTCAAAAATATTTTTGGGAAATATTTAACTTTCATACATTCACAAGTGCAATACACCAAATTAAAGCTTAACTTCTTGTTAATCTACCCATCGTGTCCGATTTCAAGAAGGCTTTACAGCGAAAGCACACCATATGATTATGTTAGGTCAGAGCTTAGTCACAAAAAAACATACAGCCATTTTCCAGCCAAAGATAGGAGTCACAAAAAGCAGAAATAGAGATAAAATGTATCACTAACCTTTGATGATCTTCATCAGATGGCACTCATAGGACTTCATGTTACACAATACATGTATGTTTTGTTCGATAAAGTTCATATTTATATCCAAAAATCTCAGTTTACATTGGCGTGTTACGTTCAGTAATGTTGTGCCTCGAAAACATCCGGCGAATTTGCAGAGAGCCACATCAATTTAAAGAAATACTCATCATACACTTTGATGAAAGATACAAGTGTTATGCACAGAATTAAAAATATACTTCTCCTTAATGCAACCGCTGTGTCAGATTTCAAAAAAGCTTTACGGAAAAAGCACACCATGCAATAATCTGAGTACAGCGCTCAGACAAAAAAACAAGCCATTCAGATACCCGCCATGTTGTGGAGTCAGTAAAAGTCAGAAATAACGTTATAAATATTCACTTACCTTTGATGATCTTCATCAGAATGCACTCCCAGGAATCCCAGTTCCACAATAAATGTTTATTTTGTTCGATAAAGTCCATAATTTATGTCCAAATTACTCCTTTTGTTAGCGCGTTTAGTTCACAAATCCAAACTCATGAGGTGCGGGCAAGTCCAGGCGAAAGTTCAGACAAAAAGTCCAAAAAGTTATATTACAGTTCGTAGAAACATGTCAAACGATGTATAGAATCAATCTTTAGGATGTTTTTAACATAAATCTTCAATAATATTCCAACCGGACAATTCCTTTGTCTTTAGAAATGCAATGGAAAGTAGGTCGCTCTCACGGCCATGCGCGTGACCAGCTCATGGCCTTCTGGCAGACCCCTTAGTCAAACAGCTCTTATTCTCTCCCCCTTCACAGTAGAAGCCTGAAACAAAGTTCTAAAGACTGTTGACATCTATTGGAAGCCTTAGGAAGTGCAACATGACCCCATTTACATTGTATATTAGAAAGGCAATGAGTTGAAAAACTACAAACCTCAGATTTCCCACTTCCTGGTTGGATTTTTCTCAGGTTTTTGCCTGCCATATGAGTTCTGTTATACTCACAGACATCATTCAAACAGTTTTAGAAACTTCAGAGTGTTTTCTATACTAATCATATGCATATCTTAGCTTCTGGGCCTGAGTAGCAGGCAGTTTACTCTGGGCACGCTTTTCATCCGAACATGAAACTGCTGCCCCCTATCCCAAACAGGTTCATGAATCCAACCTAAGTGTATGTAAACTTCCAACTTCAACTGTAGGTATAGAATCTTTAATGTAATATAGACATAGAATCTTTAGTGTAATATAGGCATAGAATCTTTAATGAAATATAGGCATAGAATCTTTAATGTAATATAGGCATAGAATCTTTAATGTAATATAGGCATAGAATCTTTAATGTAATATAGGCATAGAATCTTTAATGTAATATAGCATAGAATCATTCATGTAAAATAGGTATAGAATAATTTAGCAACCTTGTGTTCAGGACTGAATCTATACTTGCAGATACTGTAGCTATGTTAATGACGATGGTCTGAAGTACAGTGCCTTGCAAAAGTATTCACCCCCCTTGGCGTTTTTCCTATTTTGTTGCATTACAACCTGTAATTTAAATGGATTTTTATTTGGATTTCATGTAATGGACATACACAACATAGTCCAAAGTGAAGTGAAATGAAAAAGTACTTGTTTCTAAAAAATAGCGGTGTGTCTATATGTATTCACCCTTTGCTATGAAGCCCCTAAATAAGATCTGGTGCAACCATTACCTTCAGAAGTCACATAATTATTTAAACAAAGTCCACCTGTGTGCAATCTAAGGGTCACATGATCTGTCACATGATCTCAGTATATATATACACCTGTTCTAAAAGGCCCCAGAGTCTAAGCAAGGGGCGCCACCAAGCACTATGAAGACCAAGGAGCTCGCCAAACAGGTCAGGGACAAAGTTGTGGAGAAGTACAGATCAGGGTTGGGTTAAAAAAACATCCGAAACTTTGAACATCCCACAGAGCACCATTAAATTAATTATTTAAAAAAATGAAAGAATATGGCACCACAACAAACCTGCCAAGAGAGGGCCACTCACCAAAACTCACGGACCAGGTAAGGAGGGCGTTAATCAGAGAGGCAACAAAGAGACCAAAGATAACCCTAAAGGAGCTGCAAGAGATTGGAGATTGGAGTGTCTGTCCATAGTACCACTTTAAGCCATACACTCCACAGAGCTGGGCTTTACGGAAGAGTGTCCTGAAAAAAGCCATTGCTTCAAGAAAAAAATAAGCAAACATGTTTGGTGTTCGCCAAAAGGCATATGGGAGACTCCCCAAACATATGGAGGAAGGTACTCTGGTCAGATGAGACTAAAATTGAGCTTTTTGGCCATCAAGGAAAACACAATGTCTGGTGCAAACCCAACACCTCTCATCACCCCGTGAACATCATCCCCACAGTGAAGCATGGGGGTGGCAGCAACATGTTGTGGGGATGTTTTTCCATCGGCAGAGACTGGGAAACTGGTCAAAATTGAAGGAATGATGGATGGCGCTAAATACAGTGAAATTCTTGAGGGAAACCTGTTTCAGTCTTCCAGAGATTTGAGACTGTGACGGAGGTTCATCTCCAAGCAGGACAATGACCCTAAGCATACTGCTAAAGCAACACTCGATTGGTTTAAGGGGAAACATGTAAATGTCTTGGAATGGCTCAATCCAATTGAGAATCTGTGGTATGACTTAAAGGTTGCAGCGGAACCCATCCAACTTGAAGGAGCGGGAGCAGATTTGCCTTGAAGAATGGGAAAAAATCCCAGTGGCTAGATGTGCCAAGTTTATAGAGACATACCCCAAGAGACTTGTACCTGTAAAAGTTGACTCTACAAAGTATTGACTTTAGGGGGGTGAATAGTTAAGCACGCTCAAGTTCTTTTTTTTGGTCTTATTTCTTGTTTGTTTCACATT
This sequence comes from Salvelinus fontinalis, assembly GCF_029448725.1. Taxonomy (NCBI): domain Eukaryota; kingdom Metazoa; phylum Chordata; class Actinopteri; order Salmoniformes; family Salmonidae; genus Salvelinus; species Salvelinus fontinalis. The sequence goes on from NC_074697.1 coordinate 23,220,535, forward strand.
AAAAATATTTTGCATCTTCAAAGTGGTAGGCATGTTGTATAAATCAAATGATACAAACCCCCCCAAAAATATATTTTAATTCCAGGTTGTAAGGCAACAAAATAGGAAAAATACCAAGTAGGTGAATACTTTCGCAAGCCACTATAGTTGTGCTTTATGTCCTTCCAAATTCACTGGAAAAATGTGCCTCTACATGCAGACCCGCCCATTGGAAAAAAGACAACATAAATAATAAAGAAATGTTAAAGAAATATTTTCACAATTTCTCCACCCTCAACATGACAAGAATAGGGCCACAGAGTAGGGCGACGCTTTGAAGTCACATTCCAGCCTGCCTCACACCATAATTACACACAGTAGTCATTATGGACTCAAACACTTACATGGCGGTCAAGGTTAAGGGGCCAGGGGCTCCTTGTTCTCTTCTCACACAGAAACTTAGGAGACTTGTCCCTCTGAAGGGGGTTCTATGTACAGTAGACAATGGGACAACCCTGAGACAATATGCAGTTGACATCCTGCAATTAAAACTACAAAAACATGTGACCTCTGAATAAACTAATCTCTAATCAAATTGCTAGAATTGCATGTAGCAAAAATACAATTTGCTCTAGAGAAATAAGAGTTTATTTTTGAGATATTCCTTTACAGATGATTTCATCCTAGCGATGCTCCTGTCTCCCATTATGTGAATATTTTGGTGTTTGCTATCATGGCATAAGATGACTTGAAATTACAGATGACTTGAAATAATAAGTGTTGGAATTAATGTGGTTCTTGTACACACAAAAAGTACACAAATCGTGTGAATCATTCCTTGTAAGGGAAGTGTGTCTTCAAGTACAAGCTCTGCAAAACCTTGACTGCCCTCCAGTGGTTACCTTGGAAAAAATCTAATCTACCACTAATAGAGTTTAAAAAGTAGTCACAATGACTGAAGCAAGAAAAATTTAACTATCAATTTGTTTGCTATGATAATACTATATTGTGCACAGACCTTTGTGGTATCTGTGTATTTCAAACACACAGTAGTTATAATACACATGTAATACACAGAATGCAGGAAGTCTTTTGACAGGAAATAACACACAGCACAACACTGTAACAGTTTGCTCTCGCTGCAACCTCTGTTTATTTGCCTGTTCTGTTCAACTAAGGGCAAAGTACATGACACAGGAGCTATATTGCTTGTTAATATCAACATTTCAGAGCGGTTACTGGAGGAGATGAGGACATCCTTTAGTTTATAGTATTTTGTAGCTGCTACAAAACAGGGGTGAGTCTTTAAAAGTGAAAGTAAACTGCTTCCTTAAGGCATTACAAAAGAGGGAGAGAAGTGTGACAGAGAGAAAATGGCCTCCAGATTGTCTCTCCCAGAAGAGGATCTTTCCTATACTGTATGCTTAAACACCTTCAGTGATCCTGTCATCTTATTATGTAGCCACAGCTTCTGTAAAGCCTGTCTGCAGTAGTGCTGTAGACAGAGACTATTGCAGGAATGTCCAGTTTGTAGGGAAGTATTTTCAATGGGTAATCCTTCCTGTAACCGGGCTCTAAAGAACCTGTGTGAGGCTGTCTTAAAGGAAATAAGTCAGAGAGCTTCAGGAGGGTCTGGGGTTCTCTGCAGTCTGCATAGTGAGAAATTCAAGCTCTTCTGTTTGGAGGATAAAGAGCTCATCTGTTTGGTGTGTCGTGATTCAAGGAAGCATAAAAAGCATGCCTGCATCCCCATACAGAAAGCTGTACAGGAACATAAGGTTGGATAGGTTGTTTTTCCGGGTAGGTTTGTAGAAACAAACTATTGCAGTAGCTGTTTCTATGTGGATAATTTTGAACATTTAGCAACAGTGTGGTACTTTACAATAATTGGTGTTCCCTTAGATTAGAACAGAGTTGACAATAAAGAACACAAACTAGCCAAAATGCATTCATTGTTGTTGCATCAAATCTTAAATGTCATACCTTAATATGTTTTGCTGTATTATCACAAGTGAGTTTGACTCCCTTAAAGAGCCTCAGTTTATCCTTAAGAGGGTTCAATGCAGTCTTGAGTTTAACCTGAAAAGAAAGCAAAATGGTATTCACAAACTTGACCTGTATGTTACTGTATGGGATTGCTGTGTAGGAAAGATTTGTTTATGAGTAAAAAAAGAAAAAGATTAGACAGGCCCTAGAAGATCATGCCCTACAGGAAGACTGAGGTGAAGCAATTTTGATTGGATGCCACGAGGGAGGAAATAGTATGAATAATGACAGAAAGAACCAGCAAGTTAAATTGGTAACAGAGAGAATTATAACAGGAGAGATACAGTATGTCTGAGATATTCCTTGCACTCTCTCCAGATCCAAGCCCAGGATACAGAGAGGCAGATTAAGGGGCAGTTTAAAAAGCTGTACCTGTTTTTGCAAGAGGAAGATAGATGGATAGATGCATTGAGAATGGAAGAGGTGCGGAAGAGTCAGGTGATGAAACAAGATAACAGAGATGAGCAGAGAGATATCATCACTTTCATACACAATCAAAGCCACCGAACAACAGCTGAGCATTGAATACATCTCATTCTTGCAGGTACAGTAAACAGCTGATCGTATGAGTAGATATGGTATATAGTGATTATTATTTACTAATTATTTTATTGGTAAGACTGATTTTCACCTGCTTTATTGGTCCTCTTCAGAACTACAAGGCCACAGAGACCAGGTAAATGGTCTTCCTCCTTTCTCCCTCCTCTCTGTGGTTCTATACCAAAACCACAGCACTACTAACTCCTGAATGTTCTTCCAGAGCCAAGCAAACAATGCCAGATCCAAAGAGGGTTTCAGGAGCGCTGATAGACGTGGCCAAACACCTGGGAAACCTGCAGTTAAGAGTCAGGGAGAAGATGAAAGGGATGGTCCAATACGGTAAATACTGTAACGACCCTGGGTTTATAAGCGCGGAAATCGATTGCGCAATTGTTGATAGAATAACCATCATGTCGAGGTAAATGTGCGGTCACGCGATGCTATGTTGTGTGGTCCTTCCAGTGCGACTTGGAAAAGCATGCACAGTTTAGGCTACGGGATGATGAAAGTACACAGTGATGACCTTGATGCTGCTTTCCAATAAAAATGTAGGGTATTATTTGTATGCTAGTGACATAATGATCTTGCTTTCATCCATCTCATCATATAGCCTATATGTCCAGTGTACGCTTTATCAGCGAACTGTTGTCTAAAGAGCATGTGCGAAAACCAGATTGGGCAAGTTTGCCATTTATCGCGACAGTTTGTGGCAAAACTATCGGTAGAGTGGAAAATACAATGGTAACACATTAAACTCGTGTTTTTATTCAGTATATGACGTAAGCACAAAAGTGTTTTTTATGTGCAGGTCATAACGCACAGCCTTTGAACCGCAACAAAGTCAGGGGGCGTTCCTCTGCCCAGGTGTTGTTGATGGATGCCAAATCTTACAACAGCTGGATAGGTATTGTAAGTATCAGCTAACCATATCATATGTTATAGCAATCTGTAAGCCGATAAAATGGTCCATGACGTAGTTCGCAACCATAGGTTAATGCATGAAACATCTGAACGCGGGACGCGACCTCGGTCTGGTGCAGAGTATGTGAGAGGAGCGGAGCAAGGAGTGATTTTGTAATTTTATATAATTATAATATTCGCATGAAAATCTGTCGCAAATTGGATGGAAAAGTACTGTTTTGCAGCAAAAAACAACAGTAGGTTTCGTCTGCGCCTTGTTCTTAGTCCAAGGACTGTATCAGTCAAGTTCATATTAAATCTAGTAGTGACCCCCATACTGTTAAATTGCATTCTCTATTGCAAAACAATGCTCATATGAATTTAGATATGAGTATCAATGAAACTTGTAGTGAATTTACAGAGTAAATGGTAAAGTTAAATTATCTCTCCTTAGCTCCTGTAATCCTGGATCCCAACACTGCAGACACAGGTCTCATCCTGTCCGAGGATTTGACGAGCATGAGACACTGATAAAGCACTACAGCTCCCTGACAACCCAGAGAGGCTTCATGGATGTGTCCTAGGTTCTGGGGGTTATAACTCAGGAACACACAGCTGGGACGTAGAGAATTCTGATGGTTCCTATTGGGCTGTAGGTGTGGCCACAAATAATCCCAAAAGATCTAGTTGGTCTAGATCTAGCAGTATGCCATATAAATCCTATTTGGACTACCTGTGTTAGTCACTTCCTGGAATTTCATCTTGAAGTGAATCACTTTCCCCGAATAATGAGAGTGTATCTGGACTGGGACAAGGGAAAGCTGTCTTTCTTTGACCTTGATGAAAACACAGATACACACAATCACACACACTTTCACACAGACAGTCTTCCCTATACTTCGTCATGATAACACTTTGAGGATCTTTCCAGTGAAGACCACTGTGACAGTGGGAAAACCAGTGGCGATCCGTCCTTCACAGTGTTTTGAGCCCCACATGTTATTTTTGCATTAATACGTGTAACATATCAGTTTGCAAACAATGTAAAAAAAAAAAATGTATTGAGTTAATGGAGCCGCATACAAACAGGGTCTCTTTTTTGCTTTCTTGAGTAAGGCAGCTCCAAAATGAAGGTGTTTCAGCCTAGCTCTGTGCTTTCTGTGGTGGAGGAGCAGCCAGCAGAAAATACAGAGCGTAGTGGTTGGTAATCTTGTCTAGTTGCGCCGTGTTTGGCTCAGTATTCTGTCACTCATGGGGATACTACGTCACCACAAAATCTACAGGGAGAGCTAGAAAGTTCAAGCCCCCTTAAGAGGTGCCATAGATTTACATTAGAAGTGCCCATCCAAGAAGGCTCAAGGTCACTGGCCACAGATAAAATGATGTCAAATCACGTTATATCTGCCGTAGCTTTGGTTGGACTGATCATGTCAACATCATACCTTCAAAATCAAGCTAGACAAGCAGTCATCATCATGAATCACGTCGACAATCTATTGGCAAATCCTTTTCAATGCTTGTCATATGAAGAGAAATTATAGATAAAACGTATCGATGTTCATCGGCCATTGGAAATAAACATTACACAACAAGTTGGAAATCGCAAATTCAACAATGAGTGTTTTGAAGGAATCAGTGGCTAACCGCAAGTGTTGCAAAGCAATCACTATTTTGCTTCCCCTGCTATTCGTTGGAGAGGGTGTGTGGTCCAAGTCTGGGTTTAAAGGTCTCTTTTCCAAGCTTAAAAGGATAAACATTCACACGCAACACCGTAGGCCAGAATATATTGAATACATTGGCCATGTTGTCAATCCAGCATGACTTCTGCCATGTTCAAAACAACTGGAAACTCGGAACTGGGAAATCTCAGACTTCAGTGAGTTCAAGACAACTGGGAACTCAGAAAAAAAACTAGCTCCGACTTGATTTTGTTCACTTACACCAGAAGCGATCAGGATACGCAGGTTGAAATATCAAAACAAACTCTGAAACAATTATATTAATTTGGGGACAGGTCAAAAAGTATTAAACATTTATGGCAATTTAGCTAGCTAGCTTACTGTCACGCCCTGGCCTTAGTATTATTTGTTTTATTTATTATTTTAGTTAGGTCAGGGTGTGACATGGGGTATGTGTGTATTTTGGGGTATTATATGGTAGAGGGGGTGTTGGTTGTAGTTTATGGTTTTGTGTTGAGTGTATGTGTCTAGCTGTGTCTATGTTGGGTGTAGTTGTCTAGGAAAGTCTATGGTGGCCGGAATGGGTTCTCAATTAGAGACAGCTGATTTCGGTTGTCTCTAATTGGGAGCCATATTTAAGGCTGCCATAGGCTTTAGCTGTTTGTGGGTCATTGTTTATGTTTATGTATATGTCGACGTAAGTAGTTTGTGTGTGCACTTACGTTTGAAGTTTCACGATCGTTTGTTGTTTTGTTAGTGTTGTATAAGTGTTTGGTGATCATCTTCGTCGTGGTAAATAAAGAAGATGTATTCAAATCATGTTGCGCCTTGGTCCTCTCGTTCATGTCAACGCGATCGTGACACTTACTGTTGCTAGCTAATTTGTCCTGGTATATAAACATTGGGTTGTTATTTTACCTGAAATACACAAGGTCCTCAAGTCCGACAATTAATCCACAGATAAAACGGTAAACCGAATTTGTTTCTTGTCATCTCTCCTTCTTCCTTAAAAACCTCTTAAGGCTTATTTTTCTTCTTTCGACTTCAACTTTACAGCATTACTACAACCTACTGGAGTGTGGACCTAAGTTCATCTTTCAATCACCAAAGTGGGTATATGCTCCTAAAAACCAATGAGGAGATGGGAGAGGCCGGACTTGCAGCGCGTTGAGCGTCACAAATAGAACCAATTTCTATTTTAGCGCCTGGCCACGCAGACGCTCGCCCACGAGCAGTGTGGGTGCAATGATTGAATAACATGTATGTGTAAATTGCAAGCGGTGTGGTCAGCATGTTACACATTATTTTGTGTCCACACAATTGCTCTCAAAATGCTTTTGGCTTTAAGACACAGTTTCCTTCTCTTTTACATAGATATTCACCCCCGTTTGTCAGCCTGTTAGTTTGGTCGGTAGTTGATAAATGAGAATCTAGTCATTCTATTTCTATGCCATGGAGGTCCAGACAATATTTGTATAATATATATTTTTTCATTATTAACCCATCATCTTCGGAGGACACATATTTTGTTTTTTTACAGCGTTTCTGCTACATATACATACATTTTATATATACATTTTGCAAACACGTTTTACATACATGGTACTTTTATATACAGCAATCACATAACAATAATACATTACTGAACATAAATTCCTTAATCCCACCTATCACCATAGATCACCCTTGTTTGGTTTCCATGTGCCATATATTTTTCAGTTGTGCTGTAATGTTTTACATTAATTTTGAACCTTTCTAATCATATACAGTTGAAGTCAGAAGTTTACATACACCTTAGCCAAATACATTTAATCTCAGTTTTTCACAATTCCTGAAATTTAATCCTAGTAAAAATTCCCTGTTTTAGGGCAGTTAGGATCACCACTTTATTTTAAGAATGTGAAATGTCAGAATAATAGTAGCTTTTATTTCTTTCATCACATTCCCAGTGGGTCAGAAGTGGGTCAGAAGTTTACATACACTCAATTAGTATTTGGTAGCATTGCCTTGAAATTGTTTAACTTGGGTCAAACGTTTTGGGTAGCCTTCCACAAGCTTCCCACAATAAGTTGGGTGAATTTTGGCCCATTCCTCCTGACAGAGCTGGTGTAAGCGAGTCAGGTTTGTAGGCTTCCTTGCTCGCACACGCTTTTTCAGTTCTGACCACAAATCTTCTGTAGGATTGAGGTCAGGGCTTTGTGATGGCCACTCCAATACCTTGGCTTTGTTGTCCTTAAGCCATTTTACCACAACGTTGGAAGTATGCTTGGGGTCACTGTCCATTTCGAAGACCCATTTGCGACCAAGCTTTAACTTCATGACTGATATCTTGAGATGTTGCTTCAATATATCCACATAATTGTCCTTCCACATGAGACATCTATTTTGTGAAGTGCACCAGGCCCTCCTGCAGCAAAGCACCCCCACAACATGATGCTGCCACCCTCGTGCTTCACGGTTGGGATGGTGTTCTTCGGCTTGCATGCCACCCCCTTTTTCCTCCAAACATAACGATGGTCATTATGGCCAAACAGTTCTATTTTTGTTTCATCAGACCAGAGGACATTTCTCCAAAAAGTGCGATCTTTGTCCCATGTGCAGTTGCAAACCGTAGTCTGGCTTTTTTAATAGCGGTTTTGGAGCAGTGGCTTCTTCCTTGCTGAGCGGCCTTTCGGGTTATGCCGATATAGGACTCGTTTTACTGTGGATATAGATACTTTTAAATTAAATTCCACTTATTTAAGTTTATCTAAGTCTTAAGGAACTATATTGAGCCATTACATCACTTCCTGTTTCACTAGGGTATAAAAATTAGGTAACACGCATGCAATATCCCTTTGTCATCCAACACCATGAAGAAAACAAAAGAACTGGCAGTTCAAAAGAGACAGATGGTTGTAGACCTTCTTAAATCTGGTAATGGCTACAAGAAGATCCACAAACAATTGAATGTACCACTGAGCACTGTCAGGACAATTGTTAAAAAATTCAAAAGATATGGAACAGTTGAAAACCTCACGGGTAGAGGACGCAAATGCATTTTGCCCCCCAGGATAGGGAGGAGGATCGTGAGAGAAGCAACAAAATCCCCAAGAATCACTGTGAAAGAAGTGCAGGCCTTGGTGGCGTCTTGGGATCACCAGGTTTCAAAAAGCACCATCAGACGCCACCTCCACAACCACAGGCTCTTAGGGAAGGGTTCCCAGAAAAATCCCTTTCTGACTCCAAGACACAGATGCAAGCACTTGGAGTTTGCCAAACGTCATTTAAATTATGACTGGAAGAAGGTGCCCTGGTCAGATGAGACCAAAATGTAATGTTTAGGTCCGATACAGCATTCGGCATGTTTGGTGTCGAAACAGAGATGCATACGAGAGGCACCTCATACCCATGGTAAGATATGGTTGTGAGTCAGTGATGTTTTGCAGCTGTTTTAATTCCAGAGGTCCAGGGGCACTGGTTAAGATTGATGGCATAATGAATTCCGCTAAGTATAAGGCAATTTTGGCTAACAATCTGGTTGCCTCTGCCAGAAGTCTGGGACTTGGGCGTAGGTGGACTTTCCAACAAGACAATGGCCCAAAACATACCTCAAGATCCACACAGAAATGGTTGTGACAACAAAATCAATGTTCTGCCATGGCCATCTCAGTCGCCGGACCTCAATCCAATCGAAAACCTGTGGGCTGAGTGGAAGAGGGCAGTGGATAAGCGCAAACCCAAGAATGTTAAGGATCTTGAAAGGATCTGCATAGAGGAATGGTCCCAAATTCCTCCAAATGTGTTCCTTAACCTTGCAAACATTACAGGAAAAGACTCCATGCTGTTACCCTTGCCAGAAGTGTTTGCACTATGTACTAAATGAGGAGTGCCAATAATTATGAAACCTTGATTTTGGTGAAATTTATTTTGTATTAAATAATTGTATGATTTTGGTTGGTTCCACTGAAACATTAATAAACCTGTTTGGGATAGGGGGCAGCATTTTCACTTTTGGATGAAAAGCGTGCCCAGAGTAAACTGCCTCCTACTCAGTCCCAGATGCTAATATATGCATATTATTAGTAGTATTGGATAGAAAACACTCTGAAGTTTCTAAAACTGTTTGAATGATGTCTTTGAGTATAACAGAACTCATATGGCAGGCGAAAACCTGAGAAAAATCCAACCAGGAAGTGGGAAATCTGAGGTTTGTAGTTTTTGAAAGCTTGGCCTATTGAATACACAGTGTCTATGGGGTCATTGTGCACTTCCTAAGGCTTCAACTAGATGTCAACCGTCTTTAGAAACTTGTTTGAGGCTTCTACTGTAAAGGAGGGGCTCATAAGTGCTCGTTGAGTGAGTGGTCTGGCAGAGTGCCACAAACTCTGACGCTCGTTCACGTGAGTGGTAGCTCTCGTTCCATGGCTTTTCCACAGACAAAGGATTTCTCCGGTTGTATCATTATTCAAAGATTTATGTTAAAAACATCCTAAAGATTCATTCTATACATCGTTTGAAATGTTTCTATGGTCTGTAACAGAACTATTGGACTTTGTCTGGACGTAGTGCTCGCGCCTCATGAAGATGGACTTTAACTTTATCGAACAAATCAAACATTTATTATGGAACTGGGATTCCTGGGAGTGCATTCTGATGAAGATCATCAAAGTTAAGGGAATATTTATAATGCTATTTCTGACTAATGTTGACTCCAACATGGCGGATATTTCTTTGGCTGATTTTGTCGTCTGAGCTCTGTACTCAGATTATTGCATGGTGTGCTTTTTCCGTAAAGTTTTTTTGAAATCTGACACAGCGGTTGCATTAACCTCTACTTCATCACCATCCCTGATCCGGGAGCATCCTCATCAGTAAAAAGCTGACTAGCATAGCCTAGCATAGCACCACAAGTAAATACTAGCATATAAATATCATTAAATCACAAGTCCAATACAGCAAATGAAAGATACACATCTTGTGAATCCAGCCATAATTTCCGATTTTTAAAATGTTTTACAGCGAAAACACAATATGTATTTCTATTAGCTAACCACAATAGCAAAAGACTCAATGCATATTTTCACCATTTTTTTACCGCATAGGTAGCTATCACAAAACCGACCAAATAGAGATATAATTAGTCACTAACCAAGAAACAACTTAATCAGATGACAGTCTTATAACATAATACAATAAATCTATGTTTTGTTCGAAAATGTGCATATTTGAGGTATAAATCATAATTTTACATTGCAGCTACAATCACAAAAAGCACCGAAGCAGCCAGAATAATTACAGAGAGCAACGTGAAATACCTAAATACTCATCATAAAACATTTATGAAAAATACATGGTGTACAGCAAATGAAAGATAAACATCTTGTGAATCCATCCAATATTTCAGATTTTTTAAGTGTTTTACAGCGAAACACAATATAGCATTATATTAGCTTACCACAATAGTCAAACACACAACCGCATTTATTCACCGCATAGATAGCATTCGCAAAAACCAGCAAAAGAATCACTAACCTTGACCAACTTCATCAGATGACAGTCTTATAACATCATGTTACACAATACACTTATGTTTTGTTCGAAAATGTGCATATTTTGAGCTGCAAACTGTGATTATACGTTGTGAATATGTAGCATCGATTCACTAAATTATCCGGAGATATTTTGGACAGTCACCTAATCTGACCAAAGAACTCATCATAAACTTTACTAAAAAATACATGTTGGACAGCAAATGAAAGATACACTAGTTCTTAATGCAATCGCCGTGTTAGATTTTTAAAAATAACTTTACCATAACAAACAGCTTACGTTATAGCGAGACAGCGCCCGCAAAATGGGCAGAAAATAGGACTAAACATTTTCCACAGAAATACGAAATAACATCATAAATGGTTCCTACTTTTGCTGAGCTTCCATCAGAATCTTGCACAAGGAGTCCTTTGTCCAGAATAAATCGTTGTTTGGTTTTAAAATGTCCTCTTCTCCTGTCGAATTAGCAACCTTAGCTAGCCAAGTGGCGCGAAGATGTCCATCTTCACCTAACGCAGAGAACGGAAAACTCCAAAACTCCCGATAAACGTTGAATAATCTGATAAAACTATATTGAAAAAACATACTTTACGATGATATTATCACATGTATCAAATAAAATCAAAGCCGGAGATATTAGCCGTCTATACCGAACGCTTTTCAGAAGCCAATGCTGATGTCCTTCCCGCGCCTTGGTAGACAAAGGAAATTGTGGTCACGTCATTCCAAGAGCTCTTGTTCGACCTCAGATCAAGCTAGACACCCCATTCCACCTTCCACTTCCTGTTGACATCTACTGGAAGGCGTATGAAGTGCATGTATATCCATAGATTTCAAGCAATTGAATAGGAAGGCCCTGGAACAGAGCCTCGATTTCAGATTTTTCACTTCCTGTCAGGAAGTTTGCTGCAAAATGAGTTCTGTTTTACTCACAGATATAATTCAAACAGTTTTAGAAACTTGAGAGTGTTTTCTATCCAATATTAATAATAATATGCATATTGTACCATCTAGAATAGAGTACGAGGCAGTTTAATTTGGGCACGATTTTTTACAAAGTGGAAACAGCGCCCCCATATTGACAAGAAGTTTTTAAGGAGAAGTCTATCTTTAATTCTGTGAATAACACTTGTATCTTTTATCAATGTTTTGTCACGAATCCCGCTTCCTGAGTTTGTTTTTGCCTGTGTTCTGTCCTGGAGTGTTTTTTCCGGTGTCCTGGAACGCACCCTGTATCTCTGAGTACCTGCACCTGTATCCCATCAGCTATCTGCACATCTGGTCCTGATCATCATCCCTCCACTTCATAAGCTCTGACCTGACATCCATTCCCTGCCGGATCGTTAGCCATGAACAGTATGTTGTGCCAGTGTATCAGCCTCCAGTTTGATAGAGTTTGTTTTGTTGTTTGGTACGTTTTGCTTGCCTTGAACTCACCTCCGTTTTTTCTGTCTACAGTCATTCACCTGGAACACTCATCTCATCCCTACCTGGTCGTCGGTGGCTTCAGTTACTTGATTGGATCTGCCTATTCAATCCCATCAACTCACCTCCGCTGCCCGCTCTGTCACTTGGATTTTTCTATCACTACATTCAAACTTGTAAATAAATACTCACCTTCGTCTTACTCTCCTTGTCCTGGTCTGCTTCTGGGTTCAACTTTAGAGAAGCGTGACATGTTTATTATGAGTATTCCTGTGAATTGATGTGGCTCTCTGAAAAATCACCGGATGTTTTGGAAGCAAAACATTACTGAACGTAACGTGCCAATGTAAACAGAGATTTTTGGATATAAATATGCACTTTATCGAACAAAACATACATGTATTGTGTAACATGATGTCCTATGAGTGTCATCTGATGAAGATCATCAAAGGTTAGTGATAAATTGTATCTATATTTCTGCTTTTTGTGACTCCTATCTTTGGCTGTAAAAATGGCGGTGTGTGTTTTTGTGACTTGGCTCTGACCTAACATAATCATATGTTGTGCTTTCGCTGTAAAGCCTTTTTGAAATTGGACACGATGGGTAGATTAACAAGAAGCTTATTTAATTTGGTGTATTGCACTTGTTAATGTGTGAAAGTTACATATTTCGGAAAAATATTTTTGAATTTCCCGCGCTGCCTTTTCAGCGGAATGTTGTCGAGGGGTTCCGCTAGCGGAACTGGCAATAAGAAGTTACAGTATTTCTCACGTTGGTATTTTGAGCTTATTTCTATAATTATATTGTTTATATTTTTTAAAGTATTGTTTGTGCATTACCAGTCAGGGGTGCCAGTAATTTTGGAGCCCAATGTAAATGGCAGACAAACAAGTTCCCTACCTTCTCCCGCTTCCACTTGCCAACTCCATTTTTGTGGTAATGCTGCAATCAGTTGGTTATAAGTTTGGATTGAGCAGACATTTCTTTTAGAACTGGATATGTGACATAACTCTACCGTTTCTATTCATAATATTATTAATAAATATAATACCATTGGGGGGGGAAAATCCATAAAGAAGTTGTTTTAATTAATCAGTATATTTGAGGTAAACTGTAATATTTGTTGTAATATTTGTTCTATCTTTTCTGGAGGATAAAACTGAAATTCTAACCAGCTTTGTATGGCTTGTTTAAGAAAGGGAAATGCTTTAAACAAAATGTCATTTTCAATAAGTCGTGTAAAGGCAAGGCAATTTTTGAACAAAGGATGAACCTTTCTTAATAATCTACTAGAGAACCATTTTGGGTTTAAGTATAATTTAGGTATGACTGAAGCTTTTAGTGAGGTTTAAGCTTTAATATTTAATAATTTCAGCCCCCAAACTCATTTTCATTATATAAATAGGCACGTTTAATTTTGTATTGCTAAGCATTCCAAATAAAATGAAATATTTGCTCATATGATTTAAAAAACGAGTTGTCTGGAGTAGGCAGCGCCATTAGTAAGTAAGTAAACTGTGATAGGACCAAAGAGTTAGTCAATGTGATTTGTCCAGAAATAGACAAGTATTTACCTCTCCGTGGTTGCAGAATATTATCTATTTTTGCAAACGTTCTATTGAAATTGATTGCGGTACGTTCATTTATATTTTGAGTTATGAATACCAACTATATCTACTTCAATATCCGCCCATTTTATTGGTAAACTACAAGGTAGTGTAAACACTGTCTTTTAACGAGCCAATACGTAATTTGGTACACTTGTTATAATTAGGTTTTAGTCCAGAGAGCCTAGAAAAGTGATCAAGATCTTCAATGAGACTGAGTAGGGATCCAGATTGCGGACTTATGAAGAAACTTGAGTCATCAGCATACATTAACACTTTTGATTTGATCCCCTGGATTTCTAACCCCTTGATGTTCTTGTTGGATCTAATTTTAATAGCTAGCATTTCAATTGCCATAATAAGTAGATATGGAGACAATGGACAGCCTTGTTTTACTCTTCTTAAAAGCTCAATACTGTCACGCCATAGAGAGGCTTTTATTCTCTATTTTGGTTAGGCCAGGGTGTGACTAGGGTGGGCATTCTAGTTTCTTTATTTCTATGTTTGTGTGGTTGCAATAAGAGGCAGCTGTCTATCGTTGTCTCTGATTGGGGATCATATATAAGTTGTCCTTTTCCGTTGGGTTTTGTGGGTAGTTAGTTTCTATTAAGTGTGTGCACCTGACAGAACTGTTTTTTTTTCTTCACTTTGTTCGAGTGTTTTTTGAGAAATAAAATATCATGAACACTTACCACGCTGCGCTTTGATCCATGCCTTCCGACGAGAGACGTTACAAATACTTTCTGAGAAGTGACTATTATTTACTCTTTTACACCTGGGGTTGCTGTACATAACTTTAACCCATTGTATAAGAGATTCACCGAAATTAATGTAATCCAGGCATTTATATATAAATTCCAGTCGTACTTTATCAAACGCCTTTTAAAAATCTGCTATGAAGACCAGGCCTGGTATCTTTGATGTTTCATAATGTTCAATTGTTTCAAGTAATTGCCCTATATTATCTCCAATATATCGTACATGTCAAAAACCTGTCTGATCAAGATGATCAATATCTGGTAAAACCTTTTTAATCTATATGCTAGGCATTTCGGCAGGATTTTTGCATCACAGCCTTCAGGTTTTTAAATGGACTGGATCTTTATACTCACCATCTGGGTCCTGTTTCAGTAGTAATATAATCAGACCTTGTTGAGCACCTGAAAGTCTACCATTTTTTATAGGAGTAATAAAAACATGCTAATAATGGATCTTTGAGTACAAAAAAGGTCTGATATACCTCTACTGGCATACCATCAAGCCCTGTTTTAAGCCCAGACTGAAAATATTTAATTGTCTCAAAGTTCCTCCACTGTAAATTGGCCTTCACACAGGTCTTTCTGTAAATGTGTTCATTTTACTTTATTATTATTAGGAAAGAAATCCTTACAGTTAACATCATTCAGTGGAAATGGAGGGGATTGATATGAAAATATATGCTTACATTTTTTTGCTTCCTTTTTCAAAATATTATTTGTTGAGTCATGTAAAACTCCATTTGTAACTAGTTTCTGTAAATTATTTTTGGTAGCATTTCTATGTTGAAGATTCAAGAAAAATGTAGTGCATTTTTAACAATTTTCCATCCAATTCGCTTTATTCTTGTAATAAATTACACTTGATCGTTCTTGAGTAAGTTCTTCCAATTATTTAAGTTTTTCCTCTAACCTATTTTGTCCCTCTATAGTAAAGTACCATTACCATCTACCTGTGCTGTTATTTCCTCTATTTACTTTATTAGTCTCATCTCTTTTGACCTAAACTGATTTTGTTTTAATGATGAGTGTTGTATTGAATGTCCTCTAAAAGTGCATTTAAAAGTGTCTCATACAATAAGGTGATCTGCTGTACCGACACTACCGGTCAAAAGTTTTAGAACACCTATTCATTCAAGGGTTTTTCTTTATTTTTCCTATTTTCTACATTGTAGAATAATAGTGAAGACATCAAAACTATGAAATAACACATATGGAATCATGTAGTAACCAAAAAAGTGTTAAACAAATCAAAATATATTTTACATTTGAGATTGTTTAAATATCCACCCTTTGCCTTGATGACAGCTTTGCACACTCTTGGCATTCTCTCAACCAGCTTCATGAGGTAGTCACCTGGAATGCATTTCAATTAACAGGTGTGCCTTGTTAAATGTATTTGTGGAATTTCCTTCCTTAATGCGTTTGAGCCAATCAGTTGTGTTGTGACAAGGTAAGGGGGTATACAGAAGATAGCCCTATTTGGTAAAAGACCAAGTCCATATTATGGCAAGAACAGCTCAAATAAGCAACGAGAAACAACAGTCCATTTCTTTAACTTCTTAGGTATAGGACCCTTTTTTCTCTATTTACTGTCTGAATGACGTGCCCAAAGTAAACTGCCTGTAGCCAGGATATGCATATAATTGATACCATTGGAAAGAAAATACTTTGAAGTTTGTAGAAATGTTAAAATAATGTAGGAGAATATAACACAATTGATATGGTAGGAGAAAATCCAAAGAAAACCAACCGGAGTCTTTTTTTGGAGAGAGACCATCCTCTTACAAATACAAGAGAAAGGTCATATTGTAAATTAGCTCCCTGAATGCAGTTCCTATGGCTTCCACCGCGTGTCAGTAGTCTGTGTTCAAGGTGTCAGGCTTGTAACTTCAAAAACGAATAAGAAATAACAGTTTAAGTAGGAGGACACAGTCTTGGAAATTTGTGTTTGAGCGTGCCTTGAAGAAATTATGCACCTGCTAAAATCAAAAAATATATATATATACACTGCTCAAAAAATAATAATAAAGGGAACACTTAAACAACACAATGTAACTCCAAGTCAATCACACTTCTGTGAAATCAAACTGTCCACTTAGGAAGCAACACTGATTGACAATAAATTTCACATGCTGTTGTGCAAATGGAATAGACAAAAGGTGGAAATTATAGGCAATTAGCAAGACACCCCCAATAAAGGAGTGGTTCTGCAGGTGGAGACCACAGACCACTTCTCAGTTCCTATGCTTCCTGGCTGATGTTTTGGTCACTTTTGAATGCTGGCGGTGCTTTCACTCTAGTGGTAGCATGAGACGGAGTCTACAACCCACACAAGTGGCTCAGGTAGTGCAGCTCATCCAGGATGGCACATCAATGCGAGCTGTGGCAAGAAGGTTTGCTGTGTCTGTCAGCGTAGTGTCCAGAGCATGGAGGCGCTACCAAGAGACAGGACAGTACATCAGGAGACGTGGAGGAGGCCGTAGGAGGGCAACAACCCAGCAGCAAGACCGCTACCTCTGCCTTTGTGCAAGGAGGAGCACTGCAGTAGCCCTGCAAAATGACCTCCAGCAGGCCACAAATGTGCATTTGTGGCCTGTGTATTATAGTTTGATTACATTTTAGGGTATCTGAGGAGTAAATAGAAACATTTTATGACTTGTTGAAACAAAGTTTAGGGGTATATTTTTGGATTCCTTTCTCTGCAAGTTGAACAAGTGGATTACTCAAATCATGCCAACTAAACTGACTTTTTGGGATATAAAGAAGGATTTATCTAACAAAATGACACTACATGTTATAGCTGGGACCCTTTGAATGGCAAATCAGAGGAAGATTTTCAAAAAGTGAATATTTCATCATTATATGTGAATGTATGAAACCTGTGCAGGTGGAAAAATATTTTGATGTGGGGCGCCATCCTCAAACAATCGCATGGCACGTTTTCGCTGTAATACCTACTGTAAATCACAGTGCAGTTAGATTAACAAGAATAAAAGCTTTCAACCAATATAAGACAGTTTTCTGTTATTGATCGACCAGTAAAAAAGCATTTTGAATGCTGTGGATATATTTTTCCATTGTCAGATATGTAATGCTGTGTATTGCATAATAAAATCGGTCTATTTTTGCTCTTATTTTTGTCTGGTCATTGTCGCATCTCTGATGTTGATCTGCTATTTCACTTCCTTACCAAAAGAATGTCTGACTGCATACAAATCATTTCCACAAGGTTTTATTAATACAAATGTGGAACACATTATTTCCCTTATTTTCATCTCCTGTTAAGTTCTACAATTTCCAGCATGTTAGTCTCCAGGAGACACCGACAGCAAGAGGAAACAGAAGAAAATAAAGCGTCACATTTTGCATTAAAGTGACAGGTTACAGAGGTAGTACCTCATCCCTATATTCAGTCAACATTCTGCACACATCTTTCTCTTCAGACATGTCTGTCCTCTTTCTGCTCACTGATACACTCATATTGGTAAAGGGGGGTGTTGAGAAATGCTTCAAAACCCACATACCACCTCCTTGTCTAGCAACTGTAGGTGCACGCTCGCAGCATGTGTAGAATTAGGTCCACTAGTATTATTCTATACATTTCTGGCTGTGTAGGTCTCTTGATCCATTCAAACCTCAGATTTGCCAAACAACCACTAATATGGAAATTAATGATTCGGACTGATTTCATTTAAGGGACAGTTATAAAGATTGAATTGAGTGTGCTGCTGTAAGTCATTTAAATAACAAGAATACAGGTACTTTCAGCAAATGAGCTGTAATTTTTAATAGATTGTTAAAATTCTTACCATAACTACAGCAGGAAAAGAAAAGTGAGGAACAAACTAACATAACTTAATACAAGACAGCATAAACAGTCGAGACATGGCACAACTTGCCGGCGGAGACATACTTGACTAAGCAGATGCAATTCCAATGTTGTTGTTATAAAAAGCACCCTGTATTTTGTGTTGACCCTTGACCATGTTTGTGAAGATACACATCATGCATGCGCACACACACACACAGGCTATTTGTCTGTCATAACAGAAGACAGCAGTACTTGAACTGGGTTTTTCAGTATGTTCTAAAACATTGGTCGCTGATGTCTTCTAAATACACTGTAGTATTATTTTAGTACTCAATGCAACTGTCAGAGATTAATGATTGTTTTCCAATATGTTCATTGCAATTAAAAGGGACAAAAAAAGGAATTAAGGTGCCATAAATTAGCCATTATCAAAATAAAAAGATTCATTTTCACATTAACCCTGACAAACAGAATGTTCAAAAGATGTCCCCTGGCTTAGTTTGGCCACATTAATGATCAACATTGCCAAACTACTTTTGGCAATAACTATATATTAGGTCATAAACAGGCTGTCCTATTTAAAAATTGCAGTGATTGTTAGGAGCCAAAGAGTTAGCTGGGATAAATAGACATTTCAATTTAGTTATTTAATACATTTTATGCTTTAATTCTATAGATTTAAAGTGCTGATCAGTCAATGTAAGCTAATTAAATTCACGTATGGGTACTCGGGAGAGAGAAATCTAACAGTCTCAGAAAGGAGCAGCCTAACCTGGTCAAAGAGGCCAAGAATTCCTTTCCTTATGAATTTAACAATTCTCCTCTGGAGGTGAAACAGACTTGTAGATGTCAGTCCTAAGTTTGAGCTAAATCCTGCATTGATGTCAATAGGAGACTTGTAACATGAACATTTGCATATTTCTGGTTAAAATACTGCCCTGCATGAATCTCTCATTCTAAAGCATTACTACAGTAAAAAAGTGAACACTGCCTAAGCGCCTATTCTGTGCAAACCCCCCCCCCCCCCCAAAAAAAAAGACTGCCCAGAACTTTTAAACAAAATCTTAAAATAAAAGGTATGCAAATATGGGGCATTCATTTGAGCATTGAGATGGTAAGTAGAGGTAGCATGTAAAGCATAAACTGTAATTATAAACTGGCTGATTAACAGAAAATGAAAAGATAAGAAAAAAAGTATAGCCTCTGCACAGTGTTGGTAATCACCACATCATGAGGATGTGGTGATTAAAAATAAAGAAAAATAAAGTCAAAAAAATAAAGTCCTGTATGAACAGAGCCCAAAGACACCGTACCTTGAGACACAAAACACCAAACAGACTAGGCCTCGATGGGAGGGGGATACATGATTTGAGCCTTGAACACAAATAAGTTCCATCCATCTATCCACCCAATGACCTGGGATTTCTAATTAGTGTAATTCAGTTAACATGGGAACCAACCCCTCCATAATTAAAACATTTTCTTTACATGGGCTTACAAAAGCCTACCCATGATATTTGGTTTAATCTAAACTAGAATTCGAGCAGAAAACCCCATCTTCCCACATCTAGAAGGCAACCATTCTAAAAGGTTCCAAGTCTTTCCCATTTGTTTCAGTCTGAATACAAAATTAGGCATCTGTGATACCTTACAGTTCAAATGTGAACATTTTGAATTCCTGTCTTCCATGACAGGCTAAGAGAGGGGCCATCTCTCTCCAGTATCCTGTGATTCCAAAGATGGGGCGGGAATGCAGAGGTGGTGACTGATTATCACCACATGATGTCCTCTACAAGCCTGTCTCTGAACATGGAAATTGAGGGAGAAATGTAGCAGTCACTCTTGTGGACACGTTTCCCGTCAAAAAGCTTGTTCCCCCATTGTTCAACCATCCTTTAATCTCCCGAATGACAGCATCCCTGTAAGAGGCTCAGTGTGGTCTGTCTGTGGTGCTGCTGTACTGTCCCCTCTACGGCACAAGCTGCTCACATCAAAGGAGTCCTGCAACGTGAATCTAAGATAGGAGAGGGAGCAGTTCCTCCAGGGCACCGTTTCATGAGGCAGCAGCCAGGAGAGGGTGTAGCGCTCAGTCATGACTTAACTGAACAGGCCCATCCTTGGACTGATCATAGAACACAATTCCTTTTGAATCTAGACAGAGGGAAGTAGGACAAGTCACATTTGCTTAGCCAAGACATACTATACCAATATAAAGGATGAGGCTTTTCGGGTTCTCTACAATTACACGGCAGGATTTACTAACTTACCTTGTTTTTGTAAATTCTGAATATATTCAATTTCTGTAAAGATATAAAAACAACGCGTTTAGTAGTGTGAGAGATTCCTAATACAGTAGTATTACATGCACCATTCTCTTTCTGTTCTAAGGACCAGCCATAGCAGGTCAATTATTTAACTTTGTGAATGAACGTTGAATGGAACAGTTACCTACCTTTAGTGTGATAAATAACAGCAGCTTTTAGATCGAACGCCCCCCAGCAAGATCCTGGGTCGCAACCCTTGGGGTGGCTGGGCTCCTTGGCCAGAACAGACACAGGTTGAGCAGGGGAGGCAAGAGGCAGCTCAGTACCAGGGTGCTTAAAAGCGGAGGACATTATGGCACCTCTACTCCCAGCCTCACCCCTCAGAGGGTATGGGCCAGGGGCTTGGCCTCCCAGCCCAGCATCAGGGCCTGATTTCCCAACACTGCTAGGGGCTTGGGAGATAGTCAGTCTGTCCTGCTCGTATGCCTTTGGGAAAAGGGGTTTATCAGGTCTCAGAGTGGAGGTAGCAGAGACTTGTAGAGGCAAAGCTGCAGGGCCGCCTCCCTGAAAGGTGATCTCCACAATCTGGCCTTTCCGGGCTGGCTGCCCCACTACTGGCTGCCCCACCCCAGGCCCTCCACTGGGCTCGTTGATGAACGACAGTCCCCACTGGTTCTGGAAAATGTCCACCAGAGCTTTGGGATTTGTCTTAGCGGCAGGTGAGTCCACTTGGCAGGCGCTGAAGAGGGCCGGTTGCATATTTGAAGTGCCCAGGGGATGAACAAGGAGACTGGCCTTTCTCAGTTCTCTAGTAGTCATGGAGGGGGTGCCTGACATATCAGTACCGTTGCTGGACAAGGATGCTTCGTTTTCCCACTTACAGGCAGAGGAGACAGGCATTGGGGCAGTGCAAACAGTAGAGGTAAAAAGGGGGGCAGGGAGAGGGCAGCTATCCCCCTCTCCAGATAGAGGTCCATTGGTGAAGCTAGGGGAGGTGATGGTTTTGACAGCAGACATGGGGACTTGGGAGAGTCTGGTGGGCACCTGGGATTGGGGAGGTAAGGAGTCACCTGTAGCTTGGACTGCTGCTTTGTTTAGATTCTCTTTCACTTTACTTGCATAACTAATCTTGGGCACTGTCTTAGCACTACTATTGTCCACAGGAAAGACAGGGGGTGGTTTAAAGAGGGTCCATGAATCCTCTTTTTTGGAGGTAAGCTTGGCTTTGCTCAGCCTGTCTTCAAGCTTTTTAACAGAGCCTGCTGCAGCCTTTTCCTCAGAAGTCCTACACTGTAGTTCACCAGCCTGATCCACAGGTGGGACACCTTTGATGGAGGTGGGAGACAGAGAGCCTGCAGCTGTTTTTGCAGCCTCTGGAGTGTGAGGCTCCATCTCGTGTTTGTTAGGGACCATAACTGCCTGTAGAACAGCCTTCTCCTGCCCAGCAGTCACACTCTCCTCAGCCATTGCACTCCGCTGAGCCCAGCGTTTCTTGGGAGTGATGTATCCACTCTCAGAACCCCTGCCACCACTGTCTGGTCCAGGCTTGCTGGGGTAGCCGTTAGCATACAGACCAGGGTTGAGGAGCACAACTCCATTTGGTAAAGCAATGGACTTGCTCTTGCTATCACATGTTTTCAACTCTGAAGGCGTGTCATTTTTGCAGTTCATACTGTTCTTAAAATGGCTATTGCTACTGCCTTTTGTGTGAATGGCGAGGAGCTTCCCAGGAGGTTTTGGTTTCAAGTTAGAAGTTTCAAGTTGCCTGCTGCTCGAGTAATGAAGGGCAGCCACAGGAATAGGGGCAGAAGGGGTGTCCTCTCGCTCCACTGGGGTTCCATTTATTTTTCCATTACCTGATGACATGACAAGAAAACATCTACAATCACACACACTGTACTTGCATAGACTATGCCTAGATTTGTTTAACTAGCTTCACCCAACTGAATAGACACCTGTTTTTTTTGCCCTCTCACATGACTAGATACTTGTCATTGCCAATGCTAGCCAGCAGATCCGACCCACTTGCTTACAGCTGTACTAGGGTCGGACAACATTTCGGTGTATAATTAGACACCAAGGAGTCGGCACAAAATATGGCTCAGAAATCGTACCCCAATGCAGGATGAAAAACGCCTTGTACTCTGAATTGTCCCATTATCCCGACTGTTATGCCAACAAGATTAAATGACTGCAAAAAACGAACAGCTGTTCAACCTTCTCTGTGTAATAGTTGGGATAATGGGACAACTAAGTAAAACGCATTTCTCATCCACGGATTGAGGTACGTTTTCTGAGCCCTATCTTGTGCCGGCTCCTTGGTGTCTTAATATACAGAAGAATACTTTCGGACCCTAGTACAGCTGTAAGCAGGTGGGTCAAATCTGCTGGCTATGCCAATGCCAGAGTGGACTCGAGTTAGTGACACGCGCAACAGGCCCAAAAATAACGATAGCTTTTCGCTAGCTAACGATTACTATTTATATGTCAACACTCAGACCATAACTATTACAATTACATAAATAAACAATTTCTGTCGCACCGGGACAAAAAGTATACGCTGTGTACCGTAACTAGTTCATAGTTAACTAGCACACGTTTAGCGGAACATTCCAGAGAAGCCGGTTCGTGTTGAGATAGTTACATTCACAAAGGATAACGTTTGCAAAAGTGCCACTCAGCTGACTAACGTTAGTTTCACGTAATTACATCGGACTTGTTGGCTGGTACATTTCTTTAAATAATTTATGGCTGGCACTGCTGCTAACTGACTAGCTATTTAACTAGATGGCTGGTTATTAGCCAGTGAACAAGGTCAATGTCCCGCGAATCATGTCGCGTTAGCTAGCTAACGGCTAGCCAACGTTCACTAACCGTACCAATATTTAGCTACTGTTAGCTAACTAACCACGAACAAGACACTCCCTAACAACGTTCTCTAAAAAGCCCCTAATTAGCCAACGAGCTAGCTCATGTTTGATATAATAGCTAGCTAGTCACCTAGCAGCAAGCTGGCTAGTGAATACTCAAAAGTTTGTTGCTAATAGATTATGGAGGGACATTCGGACCCGTTTTCTCCGTCTGCGCTTCCTCGTACTGGTGTTGATCATCTTCTACCCATGCGTTCGGTGGACCGGGGCGACTCTCGTCTACATGCTTCAAACATCCCTCAGACACCCGTCCATCGTGCCAGTCATCCATTGAAGTGTAATGCAAATCGACGAAGGCTGCCTCCCCTAGTAAGCTAACTAGCTAGCCAGTGGCATAGAGGAAACATTCGGCCTGCCCAATCAACGCCCATGACTTCATTTCGTGAATGCCGTTGGGCTTGTTCGAGTCGATCAATTTTCTCAAGTCAGTCACCATCATAGGTCACCGTCTTTCAGTGTGTTGCATTAGGTTTAACAATATGACTTGCGCCTACATGTTTTTACAAAATTCATGTGATCAAATGTCATGAAGTTTTGGCTGCGTTTTAAACACATAAAATACATACCCTCCCCACTTACCCTTGCCTTATGCCCTTGGGGGAATCCCCACGGCCATCTTTGTCGTTGGTCCAAATGATTAACCAAGAAAGGGAAACGTAAGCCCCACAGCCCTCGTTTTTGGTAGAGTTTGAGAGTGTTCGATTATGTTCACTCCAGGGTTTGAAACGCCCAATTTTTATTTAAGTAGTCAGTTAAGTCAGTTAAGAACAAATTAATATGTTTAAATGGCGGCCTAACCCAGACGACGCTGGGCCAATTGTGCGCCACCCTATGGGACTAACAATCACAGTTGGAAACGAACCAGGGTCTGTAGGGATGCCTCTAGCACTGAGATGCAGTGCCTTAGACCGCTGCGCCACAATTCAATTCGCAATGATTGTACATCCACTAAGAAAAGTCCACAAAAACATAAAGTAAACATTGATATGGAGAAGTCAACATACAAGTATAAGTAAAAACAGATTTAAATAAGTAAAAACAATGGTGCTACTAATGCACATGAAGGCTCAAACACGTCTCGTAAAAGTAATTATGTTTTTGTTTGGTTTGCCTTTGAAAATATTAGCTTGCGCTTACAACTTTCCCTGACACCACACTTATATATTATAATTTTCGATTTACCTGATATGGTCACATAGCTCATATCCGATGTGTTGTCTTCTAGCCAAGATATGAAATGCAATCATAATTGACTGTAGCACACACAACAACTACCGGTGGTTCCATTATAACTGAAAACACAACCATGGGACGGACAAGTGACACAATTCCGGGCAAGAGCGGCCCATTTTAAAAATAATTAATTCTTCCCTCGCCCTGCAAGTGTCAACTTGTCAGACGTCATCAGAAGTGCCCACTAAATTTGAGGGCTGAGGGGAGAGGGTGTGTCTTTTGACATTTTTTGGAAGCCCTTGACTGCAAGTTTCTCTTTCCCAACTTCATCTTATCATAAGGATGTTTTTGTTTGACCCACGCGAACGTGACCAAAGACATGACAAACAGGAACCAACTTTTTCCTGCGATTCATTTATACGGTGGATACATACAAATGCATGTGATATTTGATGCTCTCTTTCACTGATTGATTGTACAATCTACACAATTATGATTTCAGTTTGTGAGTGTGTGTTATGGGGTTTGGAACACGTTTATTTCAACATTATAAAGAACAACTTTTTTAAACAATGGCAAAACTGCCATATTGATCTAGCCTTGCTGTTGGAAAACCATATACTGTAAGTGTCCGACTGTCGGGTGTGCTAGATGCAAATCCTTCGATTACACTCGACTTTCGTCTAGTTGTTGCTTTGCAGCACGAGCTGCCCAAGTGAGGTTGCAAGTTGTGGTTTGAAGCATAGAAGAAAACAAATGATCTATGTAAAAACCAATCATTATTCACATAACATTACTGGAAGTGCCTGCCCCAATGTGTAGCAACTCAATATTAGGAAGGTGTTCCTGATGTTTGGTATGCTATTGCAATATATCTGATTGGTAATCTGTTAACTTTCCCCTGAGCTACATCATATTATTTTTTTTACCATCATTAAAGTCAAAGGTGGTTTGAAAATTATGTGGTGAAGTCTTCGCCTCTTCCTCTTTGGTGAAGTGAATGGAGCTAGAGGACGACAGTAAATATATGTCAAATATAGGGGTTGCTGTTGAGACTATAGTAGTAGACCATTGCAAACTGTCCAGGTATACAGTGCATTTGGAAAATATTTCAGAGCCCTTCACTTGTTACACATTTTGTTACCTTACAGCCTTATTCTAAAATTGATTTAATAAAAATACCCCATAATGACAAAGCAAAACAGGTTTTTAGAAATGTTTGCAAATGTACAGTACCAGTCAAAAGTTTGGACACCTACTCATTCAAGGGTTTTTCTTTATTTTTACTATTTTCTACACCTACGGAATCATGTAGTAATCCAAAAAGTGTTAAACAAATCAAAATAGATTCTTCAAAGTAGCCACCCTTTGCCTTGATGACAGCTTTGCACACTCTTGGCATTCTCTCAACCAGCTTCACCTGGAATGCTTTCCCAACAGTCTTGAAGGAGTTCCCAGTACTTCTTGGCTGCTTTTCCTTCACTCTGCGGTCCAACTCATCCTAAACCATCTCAATTGGGTTGAGGTCGGTTGATTGTTGAGGCCAGGTCATCTGATGCAGCACTCCATCAATGTCCTTCTTGGTCAAATAGCCATTACACAGACTGGAGGTGTGTTGGGTCATTGTCCAGTTGAAAAACAAATGATAGTCCCACTAAATGCAAACCAGATGGGATGGCGTATCACTGCAGAATGCTGTGGTAGCCATGCTGGTTAAGTGTGCCTTGAATTCTAAACAAATCATTGACAGTGTCAGCAGCAAAGCACCATCACACTTCCTCCTTCATGCTTCACGGTGGGAACCACAGTTGCGGAGATCATCCATTCACCTACTCTGCATCTCATAAAGACACGTCGGTTGGAACCAAAAATCTCACATTTGGACTCATCAGACCAAAGGACAGATTGGTGTCCTTTAGTAGTGATTTATTTGCAGCAATTCCACCATGAAGGCCCGATTCACACAGTCTACGTTGATGTGTCTGTTACTTGAACTCTGTCAAGTATTTATTTGGGCTGCAATTTCTGAGGCTGGTAACTCTAATGAACTTATCCTCTGCAGCAGAGGTAACTCTGGGTCTTCCTTTCCTGTGGCGGTCCTCATGAGAGCCAGTTTCATCATGGCGCTTGATGGTTTTCCGGATTGATTGGCCTTCATTGACTGGCCTTCATGGACTGTCATTTCTCTTTGCTAATTTGAGCTGTTCTTGCCATAATATGGACTTGGTCTTTTACCAAATAGGGTTATCTTCTCTATACCACCCCTACCTTGTCACAACACAACTGATTGCCTAAAACACATTAAGAAGGAAAGAAATTCTACAAATTAAATTAACAAGACACACATGTTAATTGAAATGCATTCCAGATGACTACCTAATAAAGCTGGTTGAGAGAATGCCAAGAGTGTGCAGATTTGTCATCAATGCAAAGGTTGGCTACTTTGAAGAATCTCAAATGTAAAATATATTTAGATTTACTTGACACTTTCGGTTACTACATGATTTCATATGTTATTTCATATTTTTGATGTCTTCACTATTATTCTACAATGAAGAAAATAGTAAAACGAAAGAAAAACCCTTGAAGAAGTAGGTGTGTCCAAACTTTTGACTGGTACTGTACATAAAAAAACAAAAACAGAAATACCTTATTTACATAACTTTTCAGATACTTTGCTATGAGACTTGAAATTGAGCTCAGGTGCATCCTGTTTCCATTTATCATCCTTGAAATGTTTCTACAACTTTATTGTAGCCCACCTGTGGTAACTTTTGATTGAACATGATTTGGAAAGGCACATACCTGTCTATATAAGGTCCCACTGTTGACAGTGCATGTCAGAGAAAAAACCAAGCCATGAGATAGGAATTGTGCGTAGAGGTCTGAGACAGGATTCTGTCGAGGCACAGATCTGGGGAAAGGTACAAAAAAATGTCTGCAGCATTGAAGGTCCAAGAACCCAATGGTCACTCTGACAGGTTCGGAGTTCCTCTGTGGAGATGGGAGAAACTTCCAGAAGGAAAACCATCACTGCAGCACTCCACCAATCAGGCCTTTATGGTAGAATGGCCAGACTGAAGCCAGTGTAACGGATGTGAAATGGCTAGCTAGTTAGCGGGTACGCGCTACTAGCGTTTCAATCAGTTACGCCACTTGCTCTGAAACCTAGAAGTAGTGTTGCACCTTGCTCTGCAAGGGCCGCGGCTTTTGTGGAGCGATGGGTAACGACGCTTCGTGGGTGTCAGTTGTTGATGTGTGCAGAGGGTCCCTGGTTCGCGCCCGTGTCGGGGCGAGGGGACGGTTTGAAGTTATACTGTTACACCACCCCAGTAAAAGGCACATGACAGCCTGCTTGGAGTTTGCTAAAAGGCACCTAAAGGACTCTTAGACCGTGAAACAAGATTCTCTGGACTGATGAAACCAAGATTGAACTCTTTGGCCTGAATGCCAAGCATCACGTCTGAAGAAAACCAGGCACCGCTCATCACCTGGCCAATACCATTCCTACGGTGAAGCATGGTGGTGGCAGCATCATGCTGTGGGGATGTTTTTCAGCGGCAGGGACTGGGAGACTAGTCAGGATCGAGGGAAAGATGAACGGAGCAAAGTACAGAGAGATCCTTGATGAAAACCTGCTCCAGGACACTCATCTTCCAACAGGACAATGACCCTAAGCACACTGCCAAGACAACGCAGGAGTGGCTTTGGGACAAGTTTTTAAATGTCCTTGAGTTGCCCAGCCAGAGGCCGGACTTAAACCCGATCGAACATCTCTGGAGAGACCTGAAAATAGCTGTGCAGCGACGCTCCCCATCCAACCTGACAGAGCTTGGATCTGCAGAGAGGAATGGGAGAAAGTCAAATACAGGTGTGCCAAGCTTGTAGCGTTATACCGAAGAAGACTCAAGGCTTTTAGAATAAATCCGTAACGTAATAAAATGTGGAAAAATGTAAGGGCTCTGAAATACGTTCCGAATGCACTGTATATCCGGACTGTTTGCAATGGTCTGCTACTGTAGTCTCAACAGCAACCCCTATATTTAAGGACATATATTTACCGTCGTCCTCTAGAAAGCATAGAGCTAGAGGACTTATCTTTGTTTCTGTGCCATTATGGTGTCCGTGACAGCATTGGTAGCCCCATTGAGGTTATCTTAATTCTATCGTATTTGTTTTACCCCCCAATTACAAACTTGTCTCATCGCTGCAACGGGCTCGGGAAAGGTGAAGGTTGAGTCATGCGTCCTCCAAAATCTGCTTAATAACACCCATATGCTTAACCGGAGGAGAAAACACCGATCAGCTGACGACCGAAGTCAGCCTGTCCAGCACAAGGAGTCGCTAGAGCGCAATGAGCCAAGTAAAGCCTGGGATCGAACCCGGGTCTGTAGTGATGCCTCAAGCATTGAAATGCAGTGCCTTAGACTGCTGCGCCACTCAGGAGGCCTTTTCTAAAGTATTTAATCCAATCTCTTCAACTGCACAAGTCTAATACCGCCACTGGGTTTTGCTAGGTGTTGTTCTTATCCCAAGGACTTCATTCAGAACAAATAGGCACTATAGATACCGGTAGGTACTTTAGATCTCCCTAAATGTTGTCCCAGGAGGCATCTAATGGGACTATGGCATCACTGACACGCCATCCATCCCACTTTTGACACAAATGTATTGAATTGGGACTCAAACTCGGGTCCCTGCTACTGTCCTCCCCACAAAGTTTCAAGGTGTTAAACACCTAAAGTCACTACTGCTAATACATGGAGCATTCCACCGGTCACATGTATACCATAGTTTGCGGGGTTCAATCTCACAAGTCCTACTTTCTTTCCAGGACACATGTTTGACGGCCTCAGGTACTATGTCTCTTCTGACCTCAGCATTGCGAAGAGTGGAGGAGAGTAAATGTGGTAAGTGAATTGTCTGGATATTACGTACCCAGAATAATGTAATAAATCTAACCTACCAGTAGGTGGGGGAAAAGATACTGAAACAACGCAATAGTGTAAAGCTGCCGTCATTGTTCAAAAACGGAGTTATAGCAAAGATTTTTTTATAACTAAATCAAGATAGATCACAGTCTGTCATTTTAAATGGAAACAAATGAGTCATAGTGGGAAGAACAAGCAAGGAGGTGGGCAGAGGCAAGCACGAGCTAGCGAGATCCTTTTGTCACGTTCTAGCCGGTATTTGCATATTTCCGTTAGGGAACGCCCACTCTGAAGTGCGCGTGTGCAATAACAAAATTCGCCTTTGCACTCCGTCTCGACAAAGCAAAGGGTAAAGTCTACAAAACTTAGTCCATTCTGTTCATGACATATTGTAGTTTTGGGAACAGAAAAATGTTTTGAGATAAAATGCTTAATCGATGAGAAATTTTGCAGAATTTCGGCCAAAATCAATCTCGTTCCATCTTCTCCCTCTGCCGGCCACTGAGATTCCGCTCACTACCATAATTGGTCGTGAGTGAAAACGCCAAGCGAATGCTTCACATTTATACATCTGGTGAAATACCTGTCTCATTGTTCTATTTGGGATTATAGGGTGACAAGAAAGTGGGAGATTAACCTATACACTACCCATAGCTCAACATGATTTTCCTGATTTTAAAAATGGAGACTGAGGCAGAAACCGGGGCATGGACTGGCAAACTGTTCCATGATGAAGGGGCTCTGAACAGGACAAGACCCTGCCCTCCAGCTGTGCTTTTAGATATTCTCAGGATGATTTAGGTCAAAGTGTGGTGATTAAAGCATGCATGTTTGTTTATATTGTTTGAGCATGTCCTTGAGTACTAACTGTTAAGTGGGAGCCTATAAATGTAGGTTATGCAGCTTGCAAATCCCACTTATGAGAATTAGTATAAATCATGTATTTTAAAGACTGATATTTTAGAATGCGCTCAATGTTGTTATATTAGTTATTTTTATATCCACAAATAAAATATTTTGCTTAAGTCTAGGGAAATGTACTGATTTGTGTGTCTGCTTTGGAGAACATGTTGATCTCAATATAAAATAATGTCTGCCGCTGATTTGTTAGTCAAATTGTAAGGACCGACGCTGGCGATGAGAAGCAGGTACAGGGAGTTGAACATTTAATGAGCGGACATGGAACAGCGTCAGAACAGGGGGAACAAAATGACATGACGACAATATGCTGAAGCGGGGAGCAGAGCTGGTGAACAAACAGATATAGGGGAGGTGATGATGGCAGGTGATTGAGTCCAAATGATCGCTGATGCGCGTGACGAGGGAAGCAGATGTGCGTAATGATGGTGGCAGGAGTGCGAAGTGCTGGACAGCCTGGCGCCCTCGAGCACCAGGGAGGGAGAGCGGAGCAGGTGTGACACAAATGAGGTTAGTGATTTTATGCAAACCATTCACACCCATAATCTGCATTTTATATGTAAATCCTTTTGAAGTTTAATTTAGCAAGAAATTCCATCCTTTTTCTTTTCACATGTGTCTGTTTTAATAACTTTGAATTCACCCACACCTTTTAAATGCATACACAATGAATTCTCTCTGAATTTAACACTCCCCCAAATTATTGTTAAGACTGCCCCTTTAAAGTTCCTTAGCTGATGATACTCTTCATATTGTAAATGCTAATATTTACTTTATGTACATTGCACAAATTATGGATGTTTATCTTCACATTTATCTAGGAAGCTCAAGCTATAGATAACCAATAGTCTACCGTGGCCTTACAATTTTTGTATCTCAAAAGTATAGCATACTATCCTACTATAAAACATTCAGTGGCCGATGCTTCTGCTCATGCTAGAACTCCACGCATCAGGAGAGAGTGCTCTGAAATGCATTAGTGATGAATGGATCAATGTCCCAGACTCCCAGAGCTTGCGGCCGAGATAGCCTTCTCTAATGAGAACCTTTAAATGATAAAAAGTTGAGCAGTAAAGATACGGACTGTAGTCAGACGTCAGCAAAGCTTGTCCACATACAGATATGGATTCACACCTCAGCAAATATTTTCCACATACAGCCTGCTCTTAATGAGCATCCACCATTTCCCCACTTTCCATAAAAATTCACTTTCAGTGTGGCACTGACTGACTTGTCTAATAAATGAAATGGGCGACAGGGGAGCTTCTGATTTTCCAGTGTGATAGATTTTGTCATAATCTGGCCGCGTTTTATATCTAATTTCCTCTCCTGTGAATTCTCTTAAGAAAGCGAGCTTCTAAAAACAGACTCGGACGGAAATGACCTGCTGCTTTAAATAGACCACCTTCCACAGAGAGAGACAGAGAGAAGACAGGGGAATGGTGAAACTCTGCCATTGCACCCCATTAACTCTGAAAGTAATGCTGGTAGAAGTCTTCATAGCAATGCACATATTTTACTTTGTAGTATATAGGACTTTATAATGCCATATCTTGTTAATTGATATACCGGTCTGCGATCGGCAAGTAGCCTAGCGGTTAACAAGAGCATTCGAATCCCCTGGCTGACTAGGTGAAAAATATGCCAATGTGTCCTAGAGCAAGGCACTTAACCCTCATTGCTCCTGTAAGTCGCTAAATGACGTAAATGTAAATGGTTCTTAATTTGACCAGTTTTGTTGCAGGAGTATAAAAATATGAGAATTTCTAATGGGAAATTTGTTTTGATAGGCTACAGGAAGCTATAGTTTGGGTGTAGCCTACGTCTGCATTTCAGATACACTTGTATGTCATAGTGGAGACCAACATCTTTTCTGTGTAACTAAAGCTACAGTTGAAGTCGGAAGTTTACATACACCTTAGCCAAATACATTTAAACTCATTATTTCACAATTCCTGACATTTAATCCTAGGAAAAATTCCCTGTCTTAGTTCAGTTAGGATCACCACTTTATTTTAAGAAGTGAAATGTCAGAATAATAGTAGAGAGAATGATTTATTTCAGCTTTTATTTCTTTCATCACATTCCCAGCGGGTCAGAATTTTACATACACTCAATTAGTATTTGGTAGCATTGCCTTGAAATTGTTAAACTTGGGTCAAACGTTTCAGGTAGCCTTCCACAAGCTTCCCACAATATGTTGGGTGAATTTTGGCCCATTCCTCCTGACAGAGGTGATGTAACTGAGTCAGGTTTGTAGGCCTCCTTGCTCACACATGCTTTTTCAGTTCTGCCCACAAATCTTCTGTAGGATTGAGGTCAGGGCTTTGTGATGGCCACTTCAATACCTTGACTTTGTTGGCCTTAAGCCATTTTGCCACAACTTTGGAAGTATGCTTGGGGTCATTGTCCATTTGGAAGACCCATTTGCGACCAAGCTTCACTTCCTGACTGATGTCTTCAGAAGTTGCTTCAATATATCCACATAATTTTCCTTCCATGATGTCATCTATTTTGTGAAGTGTACCATGCCCTCCTGCAGCAAAGCAGCCCCACAACATGACGCTGACACCCCGTGCTTCACGGTTGGGATGGTGTACTTCGGCTTGCATGCCTCCCCCTTTTTCCTCCAACATAACGATGGTCATTATGGCCAAACAGTTCTATTTTTGTTTAATCAGACCAGAGGACATTTCTCCAAAAAATCTATCTTTGTCCCCATGTCACGCCCTGACCTTAGAGATCCTTTTTATGTCTCTATTTTGGTTTGGTCAGGGCGTGAGTTGGGGTTGGCATTCTATGTTTTGTGTTCTATGTTTTCTATTTCTGTGTGTTTAGCCGGGTGTGGTTCTCAATCAGAGGCAGCTGTCTATCGTTGTCTCTGAGAACCATACTTAGGTAGCCTTTTCCCACCTGTGTTTTGTGGGTAGTTGTTTTCTGTTTTGTGTCTGCACCAGACAGAACTGTTTCAGTTTCATTCGTTCTCTTTGTTGTTTTTGTTGTTCACTTTTATGAATAAATCATGAACACTTACCACGCTGCGCTTTGGTCCACTTCTTCATGCAACGATGGCTGTTACACCCCATGTGCAGTTGCAAACCGTAGTCTGGCTTTTTTATGGCGGTTTTGGAGCAGTGGCTTCTTCCTTGCTGAGCGGCCTTTCAGGTTATGTCGATATAGGACTCGTTATACTGTGGATATAGATACTTTTGTACCTGTTTCCTCCAGCATCTTCACAAGGTCCTTTGCTGTTGATCTGGGATTGATTTGCACTTTTCGCACCACAGTACGTTCATCTCTAGGAGACAGAACGCGTCTCCTTCCTGAGCGGTATGGTGGCTGCGTGGTCCCATGGTGTTTGTACTTGCGTACTATTGTTTGTACAGATGAACGTGGTACCTTCAGGTGTTTGGAAATTGCTCCCAAGGATGAACCAGACTTGTAGAGGTCTACATTTTTTTTTATTTTTTTTAGGTCTTGGCTGATTTCTTCTGATTTTCCCATAATGTCAAGCAAAGAGGCACTGAGTTTGAAGGTAGGCCTTGAAATACATCCACAGGTACACCTCCAATTGACTCAAATTATGTCAATTAGCCTATCAGAAGCGTCTAAAGCCATGACATAATTTTCTGGAATTTTCCAAGCTGTTTAAAGGCACAGTCAACTTAGTGTATGTAAACTTCTAACCCACTGGAATTGTGATACAGTGAATTATAAATGAAATAATCTGTCTGTAAACAATTGTTGGAAAAATGACTTGTGTCATGCACAAAGTAGATGTCCTAACCGACTTGCCAAAACTATAGTTTGTAAACAAGAAATTTGTGGAGTGGTTGAAAAACGAGTTTTAATGACTCCAACCTAAGTGTATGTAAACTTACGACTTCAACTGTATATAAAACGATGGTTGTTGATGTGTATTGCGTCATTTCAGATACATTTTTGTACATTTGAATGTCGCAGTAGTAGGACCTACAGTAGTGGGACATTTAGTCTGTCTGGTGCTTTCGCATTTGAGCGAGTGAGAGAATTTATGTAAATCAAGAGGCTCATTTGAATTTCGGCACAGGAAAATTCTTAGCAACAACTGAGTGATCAAATTAAGATACGGCATCTGTACAGGTCCTTTTTTTAGGAAGTACAGTATATCAATTTTCACAATTGTAACTTTTTGGCACAGCTGTGTGTGGTAAGTCTAAATGAGAGCAGCATCACCTAATGCCGAAAGACAGCATTAATATAACTGAAAGTTGATTTATTGATTTATTGGAGTGGTCAACAATGAGGCATATTTGTGTCTCCTTTTGCCATCCTTTCCAATATTTCATTTTTATCATGATATGTGTGCTGCTGACCATCTGTTTTCTGCTCCAATTACAAACAATCCCAGGCACATTCCCCCCAGCATTCCTGTGCTGTGAACCCCAACCCCTCTGCTCCTGTGCCTCCTGCAGCACTGTCTGTCCATGTTGAAAACTAATTGGGTGGTTGCTCCCCATTAAAGTCCTCATAGCTGGGTCATTCAGCTCTGCTGTAGAGGACAGAGGACATCCCCACAGTAAAAATATAGCTGGAGACTGATTTTCAATAATTATGTAATACTTTTCTCATGTGAGTTCAGGTTTAGAAAATCAAAGAATTCTATATCTTAATTGGGCCCAGCCAGACATAGAGGCCCTGTAATGAGGTGAGACATACTGAACGACTGAGCTTCATTTGCAATAGGCCTATTGACACTCTAGCCACGTAAACAAACCTAAATCTATAATTGCTAACTCTCCGGGTTGCTATGTTCTCGGTTTTTAGATTATTTTCCCGGTGTCCATAAAATGAAGTTAATGAATAATCTGGGTGGAACAACCTTGTAGGGTATTTTTCTGTCAGAGGGATTATCCAGTCTTGAGAGGGAGCCTATAGTAAGTCTACACCCACCCGAGAGAGAGAGACAGAGAGAGAGAGACTACTCCCCAGACACAGAGAGACTATAGCAAGCCTACTCCCCAGATACATATAGAGAGAGACTATAGTAAGCCTACTCCCCAGACACACAGAGAGAGAGAGACAATAGTTAACCTACTCCCCAGACAGACAGAGAGAGAGACTATAGCAAACCTACTCCCCAGACACAGAGAGAGAGACTATAGTAAACCTACTCCCCAGACAGAGAGAGAGACTATAGTAAACCTACTCCCCAGACACAGAGAGAGAGAGACTATAGTAAACCTACTCCCCAGACACAGAGAGAGAGAGACTATAGTAAACCTACTCCCCAGACACAGAGAAAAAGAGAGACTATAGATAACCTACTCCCCAGACACAGAGAGAGAGAGACTATAGTAAACCTTCTCCCCAGACAGAGAGAGAGAGAGAGAGAATATAGTAAACCTACTCCCCAGACAGAGAGAGACTATAGTAAGGCTACTCCCCAGACACAGAGAGAGAGAGACTATAGTAAGCCTACTCCCCAGACACAGAGAGAGAGAGAATATAGTAAGCCTTGTCCCCAGACACAGAGAGAGAGACTATAGTAAGCCTGCTCCCCAGACACAGAGAGAGAGAGAGACTATAGGAAACCTACTCCCCAGACACAGAGAGAGAGAGAGACTATAGTAAACCTACTCCCCAGACACAGAGAGAGAGAAAGAGAGACTATAGTAAGCCTACTCCCCAGACACATAGAGAGAGAGAGACTATAGTAAACCTACTCCCCAGACACACAGAGAGAGAGACAGACCATAGTAAACCTACTCCCCAGACACACAGAGAGAGAGAGAGACTATAGTAAACCTACTCCCCAGACACAGAGAGAGAGAGAGACTATAGTAAACCTTCTCCCCAGACAGAGAGAGAGACAGACCATAGTAAACCTACTCCCCAGACACACACAGAGAGAGAGAGAGACTATAGTAAACCTACTCCCCAGACACAGAGAGAGAGAGACTATAGTAAACCTTCTCCCCAGACAGAGAGAGAGACTATAGTAAACCTACTCCCCAGACAGAGAGAGAGAGAGAGACTATAGTAAGCCTACTCTCCAGACACAGAGAGAGAGACTATAGTAAGCCTACTCCCCAGACACAGAGAGAGAGAGAGACAATAGTAAACACCTACTCCTCAGACACAGAGAGAGAGAGAGACTATAGTAAGCCTACTCCCCAGACACAGAGAGAGAGACTATAGTAAGTCTACTCCCCAGACACAGAGAGAGAGACAGACTATAGTAAGCCTACTCCCCAGACAGAGAGAGAGAGAGAGAGAGACTATAGTAAACCTACTCCCCAGACACAGAGAGAGACTATAGTAAGCCTACTCCCCAGACACAGAGAGAGAGACTATAGTAAGCCTACTCCCTAGACACAGAGAGAGAGAGACTATAGTAAGCCTACTCCCCAGACACACAGAGAGAGAGACTATAGTAAGCCTACTCCCCAGACACAGAGAGAGAGACTATAGTAAGCCTACTCCTCAGACACAGAGAGAGAGAGACTATAGTAAACACCTACTCCCCAGACACAGAGAGAGAGAGAGAGAGACTATAGTAAGCCTACTCCCCAGACACAGGGAGAGAGAGAGACTATAGTGAACCTACTCCCCAGACACAGAGAGAGAGACTATAGTAAGCCTACTCCCCAGACACACAGAGAGAGAGAGACTATAGTGAACCTACTCCCCAGACACAGAGAGAGAGAGTGACTATAGTAAACACCTACTCCCCAGACACAGAGAGAGAGAGAGACTATAGTGAACCTACTCCCCAGACAGAGAGAGAGAGAGACAATAGTAAACACCTACTCCCCAGACACAGAGAGAGAGAGAGAGAGAGACTATAGTAAACACCTACTCCCCAGACACAGAGAGAGAGAGACAATAGTAAACACCTACTCCCCAGACACAGAGAGAGAGAGAGACAATAGTAAACACCTACTCCACAGACACAGAGAGAGAGAGACTATAGTAAACCTACTCCCCAGACACAGAGAGAGAGAGAGACAATAGTAAACACCTACTCCCCAGACACAGAGAGAGAGAGACAATAGTAAACACCTACTCCACAGACACAGAAAGAGAGAGACTATAGTAAACCTACTCCACAGACACAGAGAAAAAGAGAGACTATAGATAACCGACTCCCCAGACACAGAGAAAAAGAGAGAGAGACAATAGTAAACACCTACTCCCCAGACACACAGAGAGAGAGACTATAGTAAGCCTACTCCCCAGACACAGAGAGAGAGAGACAATAGTAAACACCTACTCCCCAGACACAGAGAGAGAGAGAGACTATAGTAAACACCTACTCCCCAGACACAGAGAGAGAGAGACAATAGTAAACACCTACTCCCCAGACACAGAGAGAGAGAGACAATAGTAAACACCTACTCCACAGACACAGAGAGAGAGAGACTATAGTAAGCCTACTCCCCAGACACACAGAGAGAGAGACTATAGTAAGCCTACTCCCCAGACACAGAGAGAGAGAGACAATACTAAACACCTACTCCCCAGACACAGAGAGAGAGAGACAATAGTAAACACCTACTCCACAGACACAGAAAGAGAGAGACTATAGTAAACCGACTCCCCAGACACAGAGAAAAAGAGAGACAGACCATAGTAAGCCTACTCCCCAGACACAGAGAGAGAGACTATAGTAAGCCTACTCCCCAGACACACAGAGAGAGAGACTATAGTAAGCCTACTCCCCAGACACATAGAGAGAGAGACTATAGTAAACCTACTCCCCAGACACATAGAGAGAGAGAATATAGTAAACCTACTCCCCAGACACATAGAGAGAGAGACTATAGTAAACCTACTCCCCAGACACAGAGAGAGAGAGACTATAGTAAACCTACTCTCCAGACACTGAGAGAGAGAGAATATAGTAAACCTACTCTCCAGACACTGAGAGAGAGAGAATATAGTAAACCTACTCTCCAGACACTGAGAGAGAGAGACTATAGTAAGCCTACTCCCCAGACACACAGAGAGAGAGACTATAGTAAGCCTACTCCCCAGACACACAGAGAGAGAGAGACTATAGTAAACCTACTCCCCAGACACATAGAGAGAGAGACTATAGTAAACCTACTCCCCAGACACAGAGAGAGAGGTACTATAGTAAGCCTACTCCCCAGACACAGGGAGAGAGACTATAGTAAGCCTACTCCCCAGAAACAGAGAGAGACTATAGTTATAGCCATGGGAAGTAGTTTGGGGGTAGGGGTGCTGTGATTTGTATTTATTTATTGATATTGTTTTGTCAGGGGGAGTCATGGACAAATTTGTTTTGTGTGACTGTCATTTTGACGTGTAATACTGTTAGTAAGAGTCTATAATCACAACATGTAGGCTATGAAATAATGAATGATTTTTGGGGGCGTATGCATAGATAGCATATAGGCTAGGCTACTGAATGCCGTTTACATAGGCCTTGCTATATATGAAGAGACATAAGGAGTTATTGGTTACATCCCATGTCTATCACTGTCCGTAAAAGAGGACGTTCTTGTTGAGAGGATAATGATTGGGTCGCGCTCCTCGCGTAATCTTTATAAGCAACTGGAGCCCGTGTTCTCCATTCGGGTTCAACTGTTACATTCATATTTCACTGCAACCTACAAGTCTAGATCTCCACAATGGCGATAGTTTCTAGTGTCACAGGCTTTGACTTTTGTGGTAATTCCTCGGTTGCTATCTGGATCCAACTGATTGGCTGAACAACATAAAACACGTCAGACACGTCTTTTGATTGGACATCCTTCCATCACTGACTGGTCGGGGACTCTGGCTGTGCTTGTTTCTTCTTAGGTCCGGGCAGCACCATCCGGCTTGAGGGAGTCAATACTGGCAGCTTGTTTTCTAAATACAAGGGACTTTTCTGATATTTTTAGTTTTTATTCATATTTTCCTTTAATGGATTTATGTGTGTGCTACGTAAGGAGATAGTGTGCGGAACAAACTGAACACACTGGATCCAATGGGGAAAATAAGTTGACTGTGCTGTCGGAATAATTTGTTTTTCTCGTTCCAGGAAAAAAAGATAGCTAATTTTACCAACATGATTTGGATTTCTGGAGTCTGGGGTTACGGGAATTGTGACATCTGAGGGAGGACAACGGTCCATATCCCATTTCTACAAGACGGCAACGTTGTATCACACCTCTCGTTCGCGTTCTCGCTTTGATTGGGTATATTTGTTCTCGCAGTCTACTGCTACATAATATGGAAATTGTTGTTATATGCGGAGCATTTGAACTATCCCATACCTTTCTTGCAACGCCGAATACAAGTGGCTATCAAGCTAACAACTGTAGCTTGACCTAAAAGCTGAATAACTTCTGCAAATTGCATGCAGCAAAGGCTGTGGGAACAGCAGCGGTGGTGGACCAGACAATATGGAAAACTTGAGTACATTTGAAAGATGAATGCTGTGCTATTTCCCATGTGATACATATCGGTTTCTCTTTTCATATCAATTAGGGGAAATTGACTGAGTTTCGTTAGTGGAGAGGGGGCCGCCACTTCCAACATGAGGGAGATCTAGGGCCGCGGATAATTTATTTATTGTGGGGGGTGCGGGTTATTTTCTGTCGCATTTTTATTTAACATTTTTTACAAGGTGCACTGCATTTACATATTAATTATTGTTACAGTTTAGTAGCGTATCTGCTGTCAGTGCATGCGGAAATAAATTACATGACAATAAGTAGGTCAGATCCGTGTAATGATGAGGCTGTTAGGTAGAGTGAGGTTGCTCTCAGAATTATAGCTGACATGTTTATTTATTTCAAACCGTTTCAAGAGTTTTGGATTTTTATTTTGTGCATCGTGTCACAACCAAATTATCAGTTAAACACCATCTGCCCAATCCCATAGCATATCTTCACCTGGGATATTATTTTCGCGTAAAATAAACGGCCAATTTTCAACCATATTTCCCTCCTTTTCCTTTCTTTTTGATTGTTATTGAGTGAATGGCTCTGTGCGGAACAACGGCAGCCAATGCCGCAAAAATGATGGCTGCATACAACGGTGGCGCCTCGGCAGTTGCTGCCCATCACCCGCACCATCACCACCAACTACCGCATCTTCCACCTCCCCATCTCCACCACCATCACCACCCGGGCCAACATCACTTGCAACACCCTGGCTCTGCCGCCGCTGTTCACCCTGTACAGCAGCACGCTTCTACAGCAGCAGCGGCTGCCGCGGTAATGTTGAACCCGAGCCAGCAGCAACCATACTTTCCCTCGCCAGCTCCTGGACAAGCCCCCGGTCCGGCAGCGGCAGCGGCACCTGCCCAAGTTCAAGCTGCGGCTGCCAAAGCTCACCACCACCATCAACACTCACACCACTTACAGCCGCAGTTGGACATAGAGCCCGACAGACCTATCGGCTATGGAGCTTTTGGGGTGGTCTGGTAAGTGTTACAAATATGTTTACCTCCCTGCTGGATTAGTCTAAGAATGTGTGATGCCGTGCGTTCTCAATAAACTGGCCGTATGCACGTGTACTGACCTTGTTTAGTAGGCTACAAAGTTAGATATGAATCAATATGTAGGCCTATGTTGTGATTATGTCAGTAACAATTAGTTATTCAACATTTTGGTTTTCCATGAGGTGGAAGCACAGGCCAAAAATCTTCAGAAGTGAGACCTAACTCACCTCCCCTATCTCTGGCAATCCTCAAAACTGAGTTATCTTTATGTACTGTGTAGGAGTTTATGAAGCCTATTTATTTTCTAAAGTTGAGGTGCAAAATGTGAGTGTAAAGGTGGGGGTTTAAATGGATTTTGATACACCACTCTCTGCTCCAGGGATCTGTCCTGGGGGTAACATCCACAGACTTAACTGATAAACTGTTTTTAAGATTTGGGATTAGGCTTTCATCTGTTTCTGGGCTCTCATCAAGGGCCCATGGCTCCCAACCTGGCCATGTTCAAGTGCCTTAGTTTTGGAAATAGATTAGTTGGCCTATATTACCACATTGCACTCTTCACTTCTTTGAAGTACAGAGCACATGTGAATTCTGGTGGGCCTTGAAGTTGCTACCTGTGCAAAACATTGTTATTGCTACTACAGTATTACAGTAGCACTGTTATCATTCAGCAAATGTCACGTGTGTCTCCGAACATGTCAGTGTTCAGTCATCTCTCACCTCAGTCAAACTCTACCTGCCTTTTTCTTTTCTCCCCTCTAAAAACAACCCATACATCTCCCTAAGCTACCCCTTCTGTTTTGCACATTTCAAGGGGCCATATAGGGTGATTCCATGCCAGTGGGAGTGGAAAATAATTTTGGGATCCAAGATTGTTCTGGCAATTCTCACATAAAAATGTTTGACATGCTTTTAACGTTTGAATAATGATGAAAGTGGCCATTTTAGGCCCTTTTTAGACCTATACGTGCCTCCGGTAAGACCTTATGACCCGTGAATCATACATGATACAGACAACGTCTAGTGTCATTATACTCCTTATAGTGTGCTTTAACATATGGATCATGTCTAGATTCTGAAATACACATTTCCACATCAATTTATTAAACATTACTAATATGAATATTTCAAAACAACCATTTTTGATTTTGTTCATTTTAAAACCTATTGTTTGGAACAGTATACTCTACGAGTACATCACATTTCCAGAGTGGGCTCTGCCAATTCTGATCAATGAGCACCACCAACACAGTGAATGGTAAATGTATTTAAAGGGAACTCTCTTCTGGTGATTTGCAGAATGTGCAATCCTAAGGGATGGTTGTGATTGGTTAATGATCTATAATGTGAATTTCTATCTATAAAATGGGTCATATCATTAAAAGTACCAGTGAACCCACTCTGGAAATTGTATGTGTTTTGAAGAGTATATTGTTCCAAATAATATCTAAAAAATAAGCTAAATCAAAAAGGGGAGTTTTCAGATACTCATATTAATAGTTTTAATGTTGAATAATTGAATGTAAACATGTGTATTTCAGAATCTAGACATAATCCATATGTTAGAGCACACTATAATTATACCAAGATGTTGTGTGTATCATGTATGGTTCACGGATCATACGTTCTTACGGGAGGCATGTACACTGAGTGTACAAAACACCTTCCTAATATTTAGTTGCACCCCGTTTTACCCTCAAAACAGCCTCAATTTGTCGGGGCATGGACTCTACAATGTGTCAAGTGTTCCACAGGGATGCTGGCCCATGTTGACTCCAATGCTTCCCACAGTTGTGTCAAGTTGGCTGGATGTCCTTTGGGTGGTGGACCATTCTTGATACATTCTTGAAACTGTTGAGCTTGAAAAACCCAGCAGCATTGTAGTTCTTGAGACACTCAAACCGGTGCGCCTGGCTCCTACTACCATACCCTGTCCAAAGGCACTTAAATCTTTTGGCTTGCCCATTCACCCTCTGAATGGCACACATACACAATCCAAATTGTCTCAAGGCTTTAAAATCTTTCTTTAACTTGTCTCATCCCCATCATCTACACTGATTGAAGTGGATTTAACTAGTGACATCAGTAAGGGATCATAGCTTTTATCTGGTCAGTCTATGTCATGGAAAGAACAGGCGTTCCTAATGTTTTGTACACTATATGTCTAAAAAGGGCCAATTTCTTTTTTAAAACTCTGTTTATTAAGTTTTACACACACACAGACAAGACAAAGCAATATAAATAATATACTCAACTAGAAAAAATACAAATAATACATATAAAAAAAAAGTTAAACACACCAGGCAGAAGGCTACAAAAGGTTAAAGGGCAATCTATAGTATAGGGACAGAGCAAACACCTCACCATTGTTCCTGTAAACAGTCAAGGGATGGGGTGGAGAAATGCAACCACTCAGACAGTCAAGGCCACAGACCAACCATCCACTGGACCAAAAATAAAAAGTTTACAATACTTTAAAATAAAAAATGAATAATAATAATTTTATGTAGGCGTGAACAGAATTAAAAAATAAAAATAACTGGGAAAAACAAGCTCACACCTTAGTCTCTGCCAGGGCAAGATGAACAAGGCATCCGCAGGTCACAATCAATAAGCACATCAACCTTAATGCCCCCCCACCCCAGAAAAAAACACAGAGAAATGCTCATCCAACCTCTAAGTCACAGGGGGGTCAAATACAGACCTATTTTGGTTTTAATAGGAATGCCATCAGAGGATGGACTGTTTAAAGTAAGACCGGAATGGAGCCCAAGCCTCATTAAACAGTTTGGGGTTCCCACGTGAATTGAATTGAATTTTTTCTAGTTTCAGAGAGCACAACACATCTCTTACCCAATATTTATAAGATGGGGGAGCTGCCATCTTCCAGTTCTGTAGTATTAGCCGTCTAGCTAAAAGAAAAAAAAGGGGCAAATTTCAACATGATTTTAAAAATAAAATGTGTGGTACAAATGTAAAAAGCATTTCAAACATCTTTCCTCCAAATTAAGTTTCTATGTGAGAATTGTCTGAATAATCCCAGATACCGAAAAATATTTTCTTCTGGCATGGAATCGTCCTATAGGTATTTAAGCAATATGTTGTTGGCCACCTAGTCTTCCAATGGCCTTTGAGAACCTTTCACCCTATTGCTTACTCTCATCAGATCTGAAAACAATAAAGTGATAAAGGGACTGGGCATATACAGTATTTCTGGCTGGGTTTATGTTTGGAGTCGCAGGGTGAGGATGTCTGCTTGTTCTATTTTTTTGGCTGCGCACACCATTGGTCAGGGTCACCATCTTCCTCCTTCTCCTTTTCCTGCTCCTCCTCTTCCGTGCATCACCAGACCCACCCCGCTACGACGGCCTCTGTCATCTTAGCCTGACCTTTCCTCAA
The DNA here is from genome assembly GCF_029448725.1 of Salvelinus fontinalis. Taxonomy (NCBI): domain Eukaryota; kingdom Metazoa; phylum Chordata; class Actinopteri; order Salmoniformes; family Salmonidae; genus Salvelinus; species Salvelinus fontinalis. The sequence continues at coordinate 23,264,869 of NC_074697.1, forward strand.
AAGCACTTCCTGTTGCTCATTGTCTGATTTTAATCTGCACCGCTGCTGCCTGCCTGGATATTTATAGCTCTGCACTCACTGAAGGCACAGAGGTTTTCAGGAGCTCGCCACTCCCTCCCAGAGACCCATCCAGCTGAGCTCTAGGCCTCTCATTTGAAAAACAAACTTCCACTTAGACTCAGTCCAATGTGGTTTCAGTACTAAATATGAAGCTTCAGAATGAGGAGGGTGTTTTCAAAGCTTGGTGTGAGGTTTAATTTGAACAGGCAAACGTCAGCAATTTAATGGTTTTCTATTGGTTAAAATCCAATTGTTAATGAATCATTGCACTATGACAGTTTTCTAGCCAGGTGTTCAAGGAATGGTAGTGTTTATTTACGTTTTATTTGTCCTAAAAATCTATAGAAATGGACTATATAGGCTGCATGTGAGCAGACCAACACCAGTGCTGGCCTGGCAGGCACATGATCGGGGATATCCCGAAGCAGTGGTGGCTCCCTTCAACACCATGTTAGAAGTCTGGCTCATGTTGTGGAGTTAGTTAAAGGCATAAGTAACTGCATGGCTATCCATTCCAGACCAGTGCCAAAATACAGGGCAGGAAACCTGCAGAATGGGGCTATTAGTTATCAGTGGACCATCTCTCTCGGAGTGCCCTCCAGTGCAGTAAGTGCTCAGCGACGCGTGCAGCTGTGAAACGTGGAGTAAATTGGCTTTGCCCTGGCATAGAGAGCTTGTGTCATGTGCTCGACTGCACACAGTCCAGATGGAATTTGGCTTCTCAGGTTAAATTTGAATTCCTTTGGCTATCTCTCATTAACTGTACGCTTAAGCCAAGGGCTCTAAAACTAACAGCACATAGCAGTGTAGCTACTCCCCTCCTACGGGCAAGGAGGGTATTTTATCTTGCATTGAGTGTTTATCCATTATTTAGGTTATTCATGTCATGACTCATGCATGTTGCAAACTTCAAGTCTTTTGGCCAAACATGATCATTACTTTCATGAATTCTAAAGTCATGAAAATACTTATAGATGGTTTATAAATGTCATGGAAATATCAGTAATGAAAAACAATGATTCATATGGGCGGATGCAGAAATTTGATTTAGATAAACAACATAAAGGTTATCAGCAACACATGATGGAGAGTCAAATCTCTTTTCCAATAGTTGTCCTGTAGATTTGGAAGCAAAGAATCTTAGTTACATAATGGTTGGGAATGATTATTTGTGGTGGGAGAGGTTGTTAGTGTAAAGTGGGGCCGGGCCGACTTCACAAAGATGATCAGTCAAATCTTTATTTCTAAATACATTTCAAACTCATTCACTGCCTGTGTTCTTTTGACTCTAGAAAAGGGAAAACATTTTTTAAAATATTTTTTTATTCCTTTGGAAATCAAAATCCCAGTAGTTATCAACCACCTTTCTTTCACCCATCCTGTGTTTATAGATCAGTGTACAAAAGTAGATTAGGATAGCAGCCTATAAAACAACACCTGTTGAGAAGCTAGCTCCACTCTGATTATGTCTCTGTCAGCTCCAGGAGTGTACTGGACCCAGTTGATCTCTCCCTCCACTTCTCAACCAAACTTTACTCTAAAGTCCTACGGGTATTTGTTGTTATCAAAGCGATTACAAAACGATACAATTTGCTTCTGTGAATAACACAGTTGTAAGGAGCATTAGACATTGGTAACCCGTAACATTTAGAATAACATCACGTTTTTGACTGTAAACAAAGGACAGTCGAGCTTTTAGAACATGTCTATCTTGGCATTTTGTGCAGGAGGTGCTGTTTGTTAGGAATGTCCTTTGTCCTTTCATTGCTTATTAATGTAAGAGACTGTTGTTTGCTTAGCAATGTTTCTGTAATGTTTCCTTTCGGTTACTGGCCCAACGCTCTAACCACTATGCTACCTGCCGCACCATGGGCCTTCCTGTGCTGTTTCAGAAAGTTGCAGGGAAATATCTAACCACTGATGCATTGTGTTCATGTCTTATGATTAACTTGAGCACATTTTAGGTTCAATACATTTAGTTGACTTCCTACTAAGTTTAATACCTTTTGAATATTGTTGAATTCCATTTTAATGTCTGGATTCTCTAAATCAGTCCTTGTTCTCCACAATGCAGATTTTATAGGGCCCTATGTTTCCAAATGCATTTTCTGGCACACAATCTTATTTAGAATTGAGCATTTGTGGCACAAATCCCATTCAAGTTATGGGACCGATATTAGCATTTTTTGTGCATCATGTTCAAATCATAGGAGTTGTGCCTCAAATGCAAAAATGTTAGCATTTGGAACAGTGCCATGGAAATGAAACCAAAGCATGGATTGCTGTCATACCTTATCCATAGACTGCTTACAAGGTAAGGAAACCAATGTGTAATTTGTGTGAACTATCCCTTTAAGTAGTTGGTTTCCATGCTGTGGTTTGATCCTTGTATGGGATGTGTTTGTGTGGTCACAGAGAGACGAGTGGGGGTTGAGGTGTTAAGAGTAGCCCCATTCGCCTAATAGCCCTCTCACACATACATACATACCAATAAACCAGAAGGATTATATATATATAATAATAATATATATATCCTTCTAGTTTATTGGTTGAAAAGAGGCTGGTTGTTCTCAGTTGGCCTCTACATGTTTGTGACCTGATCTTCTTTATTCCAGTAGTTTTTTTTAAAGGGTCAAGATGTGAGGAAAAGTTCAGGTGTGTGTGTGTGTGTGTGTGTTACTGTGTGTTTTTCTCTTTCCTTACCCTGTGTCAGACTCATTGGCCTCTGTGACCTGCAGTGAGATGTTGATCAAACACTGGTCAGATCACTCTCCCAGAAGTCTTTGCAGGGCAGGTGATATAGGTTTGACCTACAAACGCTGTTGAATGAGTTTAAGAGAAGCATTAGGAGGTGAATGACAATCAATGAAGGATTAAGGATGACATCCAGTTCATTTAACTATTTAATTGTTAACCTTCAGGTACAATACCTGGGTATATAAGAGACTTTAAGTATATCAAAATATTAGAACAACAAACTAATACATTGTTGAAAACCTTACATCAACCTTTAAGAGAAAGGTAGTCTTGCCTGCAGTTAGTTATTTCATAGTAAAGCTACCTTATTCAGGACACACTGTGTAGCCAGTCTCTGACTGGGCTTCTGGTAATCCCCACGTTATCCAACGTCGCTGATTCCAGGGCTGACATGAAGGGAGTGCTGCGTTTACAGTGACCTTTAACCTTCTGTTACTCACAATACCCTTGCACAGCACACCACCATACCTGCAGTTCAATATCAACTTTAAAGTTCACCAACACAGCATCATCATTTCAAAGGTTGTGTATATTGTGTTGTGTCCTAGTCAAAAGCAAAACACCCCTTTTCCCTTACCGATTACCTACGTTAGCCATTGACTTGCCAGCCTCATTCATTGTAATGTCTTTGTTTTTGGGGATAATTATGAAGCCTGTAGACTGGCTGCCTGAGGCTTGTAGTACCTTGAGCATGAAAGGCTCCCAGACAGCCTGTTCTCTCTACAGTAGCAGCAGCCGTGGCAGTCAGAAGCAGCTCTTAAGAGGCCTGCGTTTGGCAGATGCACAGACTGAGAACAGTGGCGAGCGCAGGACTTACCTTTTGAAGTACTGCTGGGGTGGATGGAGGGAAATACTGTTATGGATGTATGCTTGTTTAACCCTACAGTCACCTGCGGCTGGCAGCATCCCATACCTCGTTGACCCTGTCCACAGCTCCACACTTCATAACAGCAATCAACAGCTGTTTCAGAATGTTCCTAGTAGGGCAGAGGGGGTCCAGATTGCGCTGGTCATGTAACTAGGTGGTTTGGCTTCTATAAACATGCTGCTCAAATTTAAAAACAACTCTCCATGTTTGTTTGCTTAGTTTAGCAGATATTGGCTGAGAGAACACACTGTCTGATGTCAGTTGTCGTGTGTGAATGTTTTGTAATCGGAGCAATTGGTCGGCCCTAGATTGCATTTAAAAAAAAAAGAAGTAATTGTTGAGGATGAGGCAGAACTCAAATGAATGTTAAAATACTAAATCAGAGAGAGTCTCTAGCTTTGCTAAAGCAGGGATGACAAATACTTGACTCAATGTCCCTCTCATCCTGGGAAAATTCACATGTTAATTAAAAATGCACTGCCAAAGACGACATCTTGATTTAAAGGCCTGGCACTTAACACATTCCTCATGTTTATTTTTAGCTTCTCTAGTAGTTGCTGCATTTGGTTGAGAGCACATTTCCCATCGGCCTCCTCAGGACTCCTATGCTGAGAATAGGGATCTAGGGATTCATATTTACCTGCAAATCAACTGTTCTTACTGGTTTGTTACAGACAGAAAGTCCTCCGTGCCTCATATGGCCCTCTTGTAGTCACTCTAGACTCTTCCACACATAAACCTGTCTTCACATTAGAGGTCGACCGATTATGATTTTTCAACGCCGATACAGATTATTGGAGGACCAAAAAAGCCGATACCGATTAATCGGGCGAATGTTTTTTATTTATTTATTTTTTTTATTATTATTATTAATTTTTATTTTTTTTATTTTTTTTATTTATTTATTTGTAATAATGACAATTACAACAATACTGAATGAACACTTTTATTTAACTTAATATAATACATCAATCAAATCAATTTAGCCTCAAATAAATAATGAAACATGTTCAATTTGGTTTAAATAATGCAAAAGCAAAGTGTTGGAGAAGAAAGTAAAAGTGCAATATGTGCCATGTAAAAAAGCTATTATTTAAGTTCCTTGCTCAGAACATGAGAACATATGAAAGCTGGTGGTTCCTTCTAACATGAGTCTTCAATATTCCTTCAGAGCCGTCCTCCTGACTGACGGACGGCTCTGAAGGCTCAATACAGACGGGCGGCTTTGAAGGCTCAGGACAGACGGGCGGCTTTGAAGGCTCAGGACAGACGGGCGGCTTTGAAGGCTCAGGACAGACGGGCAGCTCAGATGGCGCTGGGCAGACGGGCAGCTCAGACGGCGCTGGGCAGACGGGCAGCTCAGACGGCGCTGGGCAGACGGGCAGCTCAGACGGCGCTGGGCAGACGGGCGGCGCTGGGCAGACAGCAGATTCTGGCCTGCTGAGGCGCACAGTAAGCCTGGTGCGTGGTGCCGGAACTGGTGGTACCGGGCTAAGGACACGCACATCAAGGCTAGTGCGGGGAGCAGCAACAGGACGTACAGGACTCTGGAGACGCACAGGAGGCTTGGTGCGTGTGTTGGCACTGGTGGTAATGGGCTGGGGCGAGGAGGTGGCACCGGATAGACCGGACCGTGAAGGCGTACTGGAGCTCTTGAGCACCGAGCCTGCCCAACCTTACCTGGTTGAATGCTCCCCGTAGCCAGGCCAGTGCGGCGAGGTGGAATAGCCCGCACTGGGCTGTGCTGGCGAACCGGGGACACCATGCGTAAGGCTGGTGCCATGTACGCCGGCCCGAGGAGACGCACTGGAGACCAGATGCGTTGAGCCGGCTTCATGGCACCTGGCTCGATGCCCACTCTAGCCCGGCCGATATGAGGAGCTGGGATGTACCGCACCGGGCTATGTACACGTAAAGGAGACACCGTGCGCTCTTCCGCATAACACGGTGTCTGCCCGTACTCCCGCTCTCCACGGTAAGCACGAGGAGTTGGCGCAGGTTTCCTACCTGACTTTGCCACACTCCCCGAGCCCCCCCCCCCCCCCCCCCCCCCCCCCCCCCAAGACATTTTTGGGACTGCCTCTCCGGCTTCCAGCCGCGCTTCCGTGCTGCCTCCTCATACCACCGCCTCTCGGCTTTAGCTGCCTCCAGCTCTTCACGAGGGTGGCGATATTCTCCAGGTTGTGCCCAGGGTCCTCCGCCGTCCAGAATTTCCTCCCAATTCCAATAGTCCTGTGATCGCTGCTGCTGCCTTGTATCACGCTGCTTGGTCAGATGTTGGTGGGTGATTCTGTCATGATTGTCGTAACATTGTGGAAGAGAGGAGGACCAAGGCGCAGCGTGATAACAATACATCTTTTATTTGAAGACGAAAACGAAATGAAGAACACTGACAAACTATACAAAACAACAAACGACCGTGAAGCTATAAAACAAAAGTGCAGACACAAGCAACTATCGTAAAGACATAGACAATCACCCACGAACTACCTAATGAATATGGCTGCCTAAATATGGTTCCCAATCAGAGACAACGATAGACAGCTGTCTCTAATTGAGAACCAATCTAGGCAACCATAGACATACATACACCTAGACTGAACACTGCCCCATAAACATACAAAAAAAACTAGACAATACAAAACACATACATCCCCCATGTCACACCCTGACCTAACTAAAATAATAAAGAAAACAAAGATAACTAAGGCCAGGGTGTGACAATTGCGATGAGCTGCTGGCAAACGCACAAAAGTGCTGTTTGAATGAATGCTTACGAGCCTGCTGATGCCTACCACCGTTCAGTCAGACTGCTCAATCACATATCAAATCATAGACTTAATTATAACATAATAACACACAGAAATACGAGCCTTAGGTCATTATTATGGTCAAATCCGGAAACTATAATTTAAAAATAAAACGTTTATTCTTTCAGTGAAATATGGAACCGTTCCGTATTTTATCTAACGGGTGGCATCCAAGTCTAAATATTCCTTTTACATTGCACAGCCTTCAGGCGACCAGGCGGCCCAAACTTTTGCATATACCCTGACTGCGTGCAATGAACGCAAGAGAAGTGACACAATTTCCCTAGTTTAATATTGCCTGCTAACATGATTATCTTTTAACTAAATATGCAGGTTTAAAAATATATACTTCTGTGTATTGATTTTAAGAAAGGCATTGATGTTTATGGTTAGGTACTTTCCTGCAACGATTATGCTTTTTTCGCAAATGCGCTTTTGTTAAATCATTCCCCGTTTGGCGAAGTTGGCTGACTTTGTTAGGAAGAAATAGTCTTCACAGTTCGCAACGAGCCAGGCGGCCCAAACTGCTGCATATATCCTGACTCTGTTGCACAGAACGCAAGAGAATTGACACAATTTCCCTAGTTAAAAGAAATTCATGTTAGCAGGCAATATTAACTAAATATGTAGGTTTAAAAATATATACTTGTGTATTGATTTTAAGAAAGGCGTTGATGTTTGTGGTTAGGTACACATTGGTGCAACGAGAGTGCTTTTTTCACGAATGCGCTTGTTAAATCACCCGTTTTGGCGAAGTAGGCTATGATTCAATGATAAATTAACAGGCACCGCATCGATTATATGCAACGCAGGACAAGCTAGATAAACTAGTAATATCATCAACCATGTGTAGTTAACCAGTGATTATGTTAAGATTGATTGTTTTTTATAAGATAAGTTTAATGCTAGCTAGCACCTTACCTTGGCTCCTTGCTGCAGTCGCATAACAGGTAGTCAGCCTGACACTCTGTCTCCTCGTGGATTGCAATGTAATCGGCCATGATCGGTGTCCAAAAATGCAGATTACAGATTGTTGTGACAACTTGAAATCGGCCCTAATTAATCGGCCATTCCGATTAACCGGTCGACCTCCTACTTCACATACAGCAAGACGTACCACCTGTGGTCAGCTCTGCTGACCAGCTGGCGTTACTCAGTGTTTGGTTGACACTTGTGGAATTGCCATGGAGGGCCAGGAATGCCCACGACTAACGTGCCAGCTTTGCCCAGTGTGCTCTGTGATCCATGCATGCTAGAGCTAAAGTAATACTTATATCCCTGGATATTGGCCCACTGGACAGAGGGAGAGGTAGAGACTTTGCTGATTACAGCATCCTGAGGAAATGTGGGAGAAGGGCAGATAAGGCCATCAATTTAGAAGGCTATGAGGAACAGGAAGAGAGAAAAGGGGAGGGCAAGGGGAGCCTTGCGTCTAAGGGTGTTTTCACATATAGTCCTCTTTTAAAATAACTAATCTCAGTCCTCTTTTAAAGTGAACTCTGGGGTGAAAAAAAGCTAAATAACTCAGTTCTCTTTGTATTCACACTACCCTTGCCTTTGAATGAGGACTCATCTCTTTTGCCAGTTCACTTTAAGAAAATGTTGCCCGACTCCTCTTTCTATTCACATTACTATGTTTACATAATTCAGGACAAGTCATACCATTTAGGAAGCTAGTATATTGCATTTAGTTAAAAAGATAATACATAATTATAATCCAAATATAATATTTACATGTAAATATTACTTGTAACAGGATAAATAGCAGAAAACTGCCGATTGGATAATGCCATAATTGAAAAGTACACTCGATGTAGGCTATTGCACCTTTAAGAGCTTGCACTGATTTTGTACCCCTTATGATGTGATTCTCACCAAAATGTTGTCGTTTTCTCACATTATTTAAACCCCACAATCAAATAAATAGCTGATGACGCTCCTTCGTAGCCTATAGATCACATGTCGGAAACAAATAATCTAAACATTGTGTCAGTAAAAACCTTTTATTTTTTATTTTTATTTCTGTGCATCCTTGAGAGTCGCTACTCAATGTCCAAAAACAGCACATGTTTTTATGCCAACCTGCCTGCACATCTTCTCTCGTTTGTGGCACCAATGCTAAGGGTTATGGCAAGGAAACAGTGTTGCAGTAGGCTAGTGTGTGGTGCTGGAATAATGGCAAGCGATCCTGGAGAGCTTTGTGTTCACGTAGCACTAAAAAAGGTAAATCGGACTGCGGACATCAAGCAAATCAAACTCAGACCACCTCTTAGCGGGGCCTCAGTTCAGTTCGCTTCAGGGGCTGTTTTGACCAGAGTTCCTTTTGGAGTGTTCACACTGCACAAAAAAATGAATGTAACTGCACGAAGTTCACAGAAATTGTCTGAAAGCACCTTAAATTACCAAAACTTTCTAACCCCCTTTTCCATAAACACACACACTGCACATGTTTTTTTCCTGTCCTCTCAGAGCAGAGAGGGCAGTTGTCTATGAAGTTAAAGATGTTTTTTTCCTGTCCTCTCAGAGCAGAGAGGGCAGTTGTCTATGAAGTTAAAGATGTTTTTTTCCTGTCCTCTCAGAGCAGAGAGGGCAGTTGTCTATGAAGTTAAAGATGTTTTTTTCCTGTCCTCTCAGAGCAGAGAGGGCAGTTGTCTATGAAGATAAAGATGTTTGCATGCATTCTCAGTAGAACCTCCCCTAGACCCCTATGTGACCGCGTTTGATTGCCTCTCTGACAGGGAGCAGGAAAACCATGTGTTGTCGTCCTCCATTACTGTTCCCGCTTCTACCACTACAGTCCCTCCCGGGGCGGCACGGACCAATTTTTTAAAGCATTATCTGGCTCCATAAGTGGCTCTACAGGAGACGGTGCAAATATAGTCATTAATTTAAGTGTTAAAAAAATAATAATATTGAATCTGAATGAAGCTCTAAACAATTCTGCTCAATTCTCTGTAGCAATAGGCCACATTAGCTAGTGTTTGTCAATTGAGACCAACTGGCAGTTAATAATGTCCACTGTACTAGTGAAGTTCTATTATACTTGAAATGCCAGTTGGGCAATACTTCCTGCATATGAGTTGTATGCTCATTGAACTTTGTTGCTTTTATGGATTTTGTCTTGTTGCTTTTTGTTCTATGTTGCTCGGTCTGTTTGCTACGTCTTGCTTGTCCTATGTTGCTCTGCGTGTGCTCACTGCTCAATGATTGTCTATATTGTAATTGTTTTTAATAACCTGCTCAGGGACTGCGGTTGACAATTAGCCGGCTGGCTAAAACCGGCACTTTTACTGAAACGTTGATTAATGTGCACTGTCCCTGTAAAAATAAATTAAAATCTAACTCAATAATTGCTTTCTATTGACACATTGAAAGACGAATGGGTAACACTTGGGCTTGAAATTGTTATTATAAGTGTGCAGTAATATTGTAGTATTAACATATTGTTATACAGTACTTTAGTAATTGCATTTTTGTTAGAACAGGAACAGTGACTGCTACTTATACCATTTGCATAACTAAAATGACTGTAGCTTATGTTGCGATGACAGTCAAAAAATCACTAGCATAACATTTGCTAATAATATGGTACTTTAAAATGCATTTATTAACTGGTGTTTCCAAAAATTTGCGTGACAAATTCTATCCTCTCTATGTTCAGTTGGCAAAGTAAATTAATTCAAATTGTAATGCTTTATGTGATTTAAAGTTAAATTGTCCTACTTTAAATTGCCTCTTGAAACTAATGGTGATGCAGTAAAGTGCATGTGGATATTTTAGAGGAACGCAACACTTCCCACAAATCAAGGAGTGGAAGTTTTTCCTAGCCTGAATGGCCTAGACCAATCAGAACTGCGGATATCAGAGAATCAGGTGTCCTTTGAGAATCTATTCAACTGTTGAATGTGTTTTGGCAGGATGGTCCCAAAACCAGGGGACCAGGGGACCATGTTCAAAACAAGTGAATTTCACTAACATGTTATCCCCAGCATAGTACTCAGTGCATCTTTCTCCCCAAAAAATAAACTAAATCAATCAGGATTCCAGACTGTAATCCTGAACCCTTTCCTCTACTGTTGATAAACCATGGCGAACCATCCAATGGTTTGATGTAGTTTCCTTTCACCTAATCTGCAAGGTAGCCAGGGGCCAGAGGTTTTGACACAGATGCAGCAGTTGGCTAGCATTTACTGTGACTTGTTTTCTGTAGAGTGGGAAAGCTTTTTTTCTGGGTGGCTAGCCTGAGATGTAAGGGGTGGCTTGGCTTGTGGGTGGTAAGGGGGGACCTTGGGTGTGTCTGTGCTGCTGTAGGCCGTGCTATCTGTGTGTAACACCTTCCTCTTGGCACAGTCCAGGCTGCCACTCACCACCACCTGCTGACGTCAAGTAAAGGGCTGCCCTGGAGAGATCACACAGTGAACTGCATGGACCGGTATCTCGCTCTCAATTAGCCCGGCTAACTTTCAGTTAGTGTGTGTGTTCCCTCCACAGCTTCTTCACCCAGGTTTTTGCTGACTTTGGGTCTCTGCAACTAACACAATAATCAATCATGTCCTTCAGAGCAGCAGCTGCACTGGATGTAATTGTTCCTTTTCTGCCATTAATGTTGATTTTGTTTTCCTTGTAGTGGGCATAATTTTTCTCGTGGCTGCTACCTAGTTTCTTTCAGCGTTACTGACAAGCTTATGTCCTTCCTAGCCAGCCAAGCACATCCCTCTCCCAATGATCCTCCTTTGTTAGGCGGCAACCATATGGTTGGCTCCCTGATCCTATTTGAAAGGGTTTACCATGGGGGGTAGTGTGTGTGTGTAGCTGGCTGAGAGGGCTGCTCTCTGCTAATGACCCAGGATTGCCCTTCTGCACCTGGCTGTACTGAGCCTCTGCCTTATAGGGCCAAGGCTGGTTGAGCCCCAGTGGCCCTTGCTAGCTAGAGAGCAGGACTGACCCCGGGGGCACATACAGCTTTGTAACCCCACCACAATACCATGCAGTACAGTTAATGGGGCCTCTTATTCCTACAGGACCAAGAACCTCTTCTGTGTCAGAGAGCAGGTAAAGAAGGCAGGATGTACTGTGCTGGGTGTGTAGCAGTACACGAACAGAGGGAAGAGGCAGGCGCTCAAACCTCTGTGTCTACAGGGAACTACACAAGTGTCTGTTGTGTTTTCTTCCTCTATTGTACTTTGAAGAGAGATGAAATAAAATATTTGATTTCTGTTGGAAGAGAAAAGACGCGGATATAGAGAATCATCCTCTTTACAGACGCGCACACACACACTTTGCAGCATACAGGCAGGCTGGCGCTCCACTGTGTGCCTGTGTTTTTGACTGTGTGAGCCAGGAGGGACACGAGTTGTGCTATAAACCATTATCTGCCATCTTTCCCCTGGGCCTCCACTGTCTATGTCTGATTGATCCTGACATAGCTGCTGCGATGCGCTGTGTGTGTGTGTTAAAATGTGTGCACTGGTATCTGCATTTATTTTTCTGTGATTATTTGTGCGTCAGTGTGTGTGAATGTATAAGAGTGTGTAGTTGTGTTCAATATTCTGTGTGTGTGTCCCCAACTGGGGACATTTTGTTCGTCCCCACAAGGTCAAATTCTATTTTTAGGGGATTTAGGGTTAGAATTAGGGTTAGGAGCTAGGGTTAGGGTTACGTTAAGAGTATGGGTTAGGTTTAGGGGTTAGGGAAATTAGGGTTTTGAATGGGACTGAATTGTGTGTCCCCACAAGGTTAGCTGTACAAAACTGTGTGTGTATAGCCCCTGTTCTTTAGTGTTTCGTGCCTGGAGGGGTTTGCTAATATTAGCCTGTACGATCATTAACATTTCTAATTAAGACAATTCCATTATTTTTGGGATGAACAAGGGGATGATGTCACAGGCATTTGATTTATTAGAAGGTGAGCGAGGCAACAGTGGGAGAATGGCAACAAAAACATGAGAGAGTTTACCTCAGTCCTCTCACTTGAACATCTAATCCAATTACATAACAAAATGCCCTCAGTCCATTTCAAGCCTCTCAAATTCAAGTAGCTTCTTTGGGACTGTGATAGCATGAACACATCAATTTGTCAACGGAAATGAACTGACCTTGTTTAACACCCAGCAAATGGGAACCCAATGTGGCATAAGATGGCTGCCATACGCATTGTATGGTGCTTTAAATCAATCGTCATCCAATCAACCTGGATCCCATCATTGAAAAGATCCAGGGACCCTGTCAACTGGTCAAAAGATGAAACCAAGCTAACATTTATAACATGCTGCTTGTCCAAGGGAAAATAAACACCTTGAGACTGGTGTTCAAACATGTTTGTCATGAATATGGGTCATAGGTGTTGTGAGGGGAAGTCCAGTAACGAGCAGTGAGACACTAGATGTTGATCGAGCTATCCATCAGAACAGCTGTCAGTATAGTTGTCCCAGCTTAGGGAAAACACGACATCCAATCAGTCATTTTCTGTTTTGAAACAGCAGTTGGTGTCACCCCTTAGAAATGTAAAAAAAAATGTGGCAATGCAAATTTCAGGTCTTGTGAGTGGGCACTTTATTTTGCGAGCATTCTGCGCGACTTCTGGCGCGCATTATTAACTGTGAACACTGAGGTTGTACTCACTTTGTTACAGTTTCAGACAGTGGTCAATAGGCTATTGTGGCTATTTAAGCATAATGTAGGCCTAACAGAGTGACCTATCATCAAAACCAATGAAGCAAATTCCATAACATTTCCACATGGATACAGTGCATTTGGAAAGTATTCAGACCCTTGACTTTTTCAAAAAATATATACGTTACAATGTTATTCTAAAATTCATTAAATCGTTTTTGTTTTTCCCTTATCAATCTACACACAATACCCCATAATGACAAAGCAAAAACTGTTTTTTAGAAATGTTTTAAATGTAAAAAATGAAAAAAAAACTTGAAATTACATAAGTATTCAGACCCTTTACTCAGTACATTGTTGAAGCACTTTTGGCAGCGATTACAGGGTATGACACGACAAGCTTTGCACACCTGTATTTGGGGAATTTTTTCCCATTTTTCTCTGCAGATCATCTCAAGCTCTTTCAGGTTGGACAGCATGATGCTGCCACCACCATGCTTCATCGTAGGGATGGGGCCAGGTTTCCTCTAGATGTGAGGCTTGGCGTTCAGGCCAAAGAGTTCATTCTTGGTTTCATCAGACCAGAAAATCTTGTTTCTCATGATCTAAGATGCCTTTTAGGAATCTCCAAGTGGGCTGTCATGTGCCTTTTTACTGAGGAGTGGCATCCGTCTGGCCACTCTTATCATGAAAGCTTGATTTGGTGGAGTGCTGCAGAGATGGTTGTCCTTGTGGAAGGTTCTCCATCTCAACATAGGAACTCTGGAGCTCTGTCAAAGGGACCATCTTTTTTTTTGCCACATCCCTAACGAAAGCTCTTTCCCCCCGATTGCTCAGTTTGGCCGGGCGGCCTGCTCTAGGACGAGTCTTGGGGGTTCCAAACTTCTTTCATTTAAGAATGATGGAGGCCACTGTTCTTGGGGACCTTCAATGCTGCAGAAATGTTTTTGTACCCTTGCCCAGATCTGTGCCTCGACACAATCCTGTCTCGGAGCTCTATTTTTATTTAATCAATTTTAGAATAAGGCTGTAACGTAACAAAATGTGGAAGAAGTAAAGGGGTCTGAATACTTAACGAATACACTGTACAATATGTACAAGTTTTGTGCTCTTGTAGGAAGCAATCACTCCCGCATTGCTGACCAAAATTAGCTTTAAACTGGGTACTAACTGACTAACTAGTAAAGAATATCAACAAATGTGCACATGCGGCAACACACAACTCTGGTTAGTGATCTCTGTGAAATAGAATAATAGAATAAAAGCCAATTTATGGTTGGTCTTTTAATGCGGTTCTGAGGCTCCGTACGAGTCTCCGGAGGTCTGCGGAGGCCAAATCAAGCTCTGTACGAAGATGCCGTGTGCCTTCCAAATGTTATAATAATGCGGAGGGCTCCATATAACTCTATAGGTCCGCACTGACATGATCTGTTGACTGTAGGTGGGGGCGGTACGTCCTGTATAAACACAAACTCCCTTCCTTGATAACTTCCTTCACTGCTCCGCGAAACGCAAGAAGTATGAATGCCCTGACTTCTGCAGAGGCGGCATCACAGTAAATGCTGCACCGCCAATGCAGATGCTGGATCGACCAAGCTGCTAGCACATACTCCGACGCGCTCCTCAGCCTACAACAAAACCACCAACTCAGTCTTGAAGTGAGATTTGGTTTGTTGCGTTGAAAGGGACTGTTATGTTGATTCGATACCAATTTCCACAGTAGAGGTAAAATATGATCTGTTTAAAGCCAGAAAGATGGTGTACATTTTAGAGAAATTCAGTCTTGTGCGCCTGCGCGGGCTGGCAATTCTTCTGCATAGCATGCAGTTTAGAGGGAATATTTCTCCCTAGTACAGTGGAAGATTCATATATATGAAAACTCTTTAAGAACTAGTCAGTTGTATAATTCCTCTCGTGGTGATAACTGAGCTGCTTTAATAAGAGAGAGAGAGAGGGCTTTTTGTTTAGCACATATTTGCAGCACATACAGTATCAATTGTACCACGTCCACTTGCAATCCCCCCTGCCATCCCTTACCCCCATGCCTTCCAGGCTAGCCCAGGCCAGAGCAGCCATGCATCCTCACTGATAGAGGCAGAGCTAATATGAATTAGGCAGGGGATTGGAGGCCTTTTATAATATGTAATTGCTGTGTGCTATCAACCACCCCTGATCCATCTCCAACACTCTAGTGCTGCTAACATGCTCAAACAACCACCATAAAGATTAAAGGCTACTGCCTGGAACACAGTAATAAAGTTCTGAGGCTTGACAGACACAGCCCATTTCTTCTACTGACCCCACACAAACACACACAAGCATGCACACACACACGTACACTACCGGTCAAAAGTTTTAGAACACCTACTCATTGAAGGGTTTTTCTTTATTTTTGCTATTTTCTAGATTGTAGAATAATAGTGAAGACATTAAAACTATGAAATAACACATATGGAATCATGTAGTAACCAAAAAAAGTGTTAAACAAATCAAAATATATATTTTTTAAATAGCCACCCGTTGCCTTGACAGCTTTAGCCCACTCTTGGCATACTCTCAACCAGCTTCACCTGGAATGCTTTTCCAACAGTCTTGAAGGAGTTCCCACATGCTGAGCACTTGTTGGCTGCTTTTCCTTCACTCTGTGTTCCAACTCATCCCAAACCATCTCAATTTTGTTGACGTCGGGACATTGTAGGTGTTCTAAAACTTTTGAACGGTATTGTACGCTCACAGCTCTTCCTGGAAAAGCGCTGTAACATGGTATGTTGCCATTGCCAGTAAGACATTTTACCTTTCAACTCTTGGAGGGAATATAATGGTTTGTCTGTGTGAAAGTTTTACATTACACAAGTCCATAATGGATTAGAATAGCATGTAGGTTTGAAGGCATGTTCCTGCTACCGAACAACCAAACTCCCTTCCATCTCATATAGCGCAAGTGAACAGAAAACCTGGTTTAAAAAAATGAATTAAGCAACACCTCACGGCACACTTTTATTATTATTTTTGTATTTAGTCATGGCTCTCTGGGATCTTGATGGCTAACGTTAGCAGCTTAGCTAGGTTAGCGGCACGTCCGTTCGAACAGTTAAGTGGGATTCCGGGACAAGAAATAGCGGTCCTAACTGTTAAAAGCTAACTGCGTCGTGGAGTCCATGCAAAAACAAGTTCAGTATTTATGTTTAACCTTTCAGGAGCCTCTACCCCGGGTCCGGGAGCACCCCCCCCCCCCCCACACTGATTAGCATCGCTAGCATAGCGTCACAATTAAATAGTAGCATCTAAATATCATTAAATCACAAGTCCAAGACACCTAATGAAAGATACAGATCCTGTGAATAAAGCCACCATTTCAGATTTTTAAAATGTTTTACAGGGAAGACACAATATGTAAATCTATTAGCTAAACACGTTAGCAAAAATCACAATTTTTCTTTGTCCACCATTTTCTCTCAACACCAGTAGCTATCACCAATTCGGCTAAACTAAGATATTGATAGCCACTAACCAAGAAAAAAACATCATCAGATGACAGTCTGATAACATATTTATGGTATAGGATAGGTTTTGTTAGAAAAATGTGCATATTTCAGGTATAAATCATAGTTTGCCATTGCAGCCAGCATCACAAATCTCACCAAAGCTCCTAGAATTACTACAGAGAGCAACGTGTATTACCAATTTACTCATCATAAAACATTTCTTAAAAATACACAGCACATAGCAATGGAAAGACACAGATCTTGTGAATTCAGACATTTCAGATTTTCTAAGTGTTTTACGGCGAAAACACAAATCGTTATATTAGCATACCACATATGCAAACGTTACCAGAGCATTGATTCTAGCCAAAGAGAGCGATAACGTAATCATCGCCAAAATATATTACTTTTTTCACTAACCTTCTCAGAATTCTTCAGATGACACTCCTGTAACATCATATTACAACATACATATAGAGTTTGTTCGAAAATGTGCATATTTAGCCACCAAAATCAATGACAAAAGTAGCTCAGCTGGTCAGAAAATGTCCTGCACCATATTAGACAGTGATCTAGTCTTATACATAAATACTCATAAACTTGACTAAAAAATACAGGGTGGACAGCGATTGATAGACAATTTAATTCTTAATACAATCGCGGAATTACATTTTTTAAATTATCCTTTTCAATACAGGTTGCGCCAAGCGAAGCTATAGCAAACAAAATGGCGGCATAAGCGTTTAACATTTTTCGACAGAAACACGATTTATCATCATAAATTGTTCTTACTATGAGCTGTTCTCCCATCAGAATCTTGGACAATGAATCCTTTCTTGGGTCTAATCTTCTTTTGGTCGAAAGATGTCCACTTGTCCGTCGAAATGCCCACTAACGTACGACCGGGACCCCGAAACGTGCCCGGAGCTTCAAAGTCTATTACAAAGCAATGCCTCAAAATCGCACTAAACGGATATAAATTGCTATAAAACGGTTTAAATTAACTACCTTATGATGTTTCTAACACCTATAACGAGTAAAAAGATGACCGACGCTATATTACTGGCTAAACCAAGGCTTGGAAAAAGGCCAGTCAGATATCCTTCTTGCGTTGAGCGCAGTGTCCAAAGGAACGCTACTTCCGGTATTTGGTGATTTATAGAGCCAATGATTGCGCAATCGACTCCATTCAAATTGTCACCACTTACTGACATCTAGAGGAAGGCGTGGGCAGTGTTTGTATCCTCATAGGATTAACAGTGGCTTTAAAACTGATCTGGAACCAGAGGCCAAGAGTTCTGAAAACTCACTCACTGGGAGGAAAAGTGCTGTAGAATGAGTTCTGTTCCACTCAGAGACATAATTCAAACGGCTATAGAAACTAGAGAGTGTTTTCTATCCAATAATAACAATAATATGCATATTGTACGAGCAAGAATTGAGTACTAGGCAGTTTAATCTGTAGAGAAAATTATGCTAATGCGAAACAGCACCCCCTATAGTTGCAAGAAGTTAAACAAAAGATTGGTTATGTTTTAGGTAAAATAACAAACCGAGTGTATTCAGCTGCACACTCTGACGTCAGGACCAAAACAAGCATGCACGCCTTTCCTATGTACTTCTCAGTAGTTGGTATTCAGACTTACATTATGGAGGCGTATAAGGATCTACTTGTTGTGCCACACCCTGATCTATTTCACCTGTCGTTGTGCTCGTCTCCACCACCCACCAGGTGTCTCCCATCTCCCCTCATTATCCCCTGTGTATTTATACCGGTGTTCTGTTTGTCTGTTGCCAGTTCGTTTTGTCCGTCAAGCCTACCAGCGTTTTTCCCCTTGCTCCTGTCTATTTCTGGAGTTCCTGTTTTCCCAGTTTTTATCATTCTGCCTGCCTGCCATTCTGTACCTTGTCACACCGCCCTGGACTATTTACCTCTGCCTGCCCTGACCCTGAGACTGCCTGCCGTTAGGTACCTTTTGACCCTGATCTGGATTACTGACCTCTGCCTGCCATTGACCTGTCGGTTTGCCTGCCCCTGTTCTAGTAATAAACTTTTGTTACTTCGACACTCTCTGCATCTGGGTATTCCCTAAAACATGATAGTACAAACTGGCCCTGACTGACCCAGCAGACTCAGACCAGTTCCATAATGGTGTTTCCCTGCAAGGTGCCACCATTGAATGTCACAAGGAGTTACTGCAATGTCTTATGGCGGGACTCCATACCCTGGCAGAACGCCATGACCAGGCGTTCGAGACTTTGCTAGAGCAATTACGCAGATTCCCCACTGGGCAGCGGGTCACACCCGCAATCTCCCAGTCTACCCCATTGTCCTGAGAACACTGCTTCCCTCTTCCAGAGCGCTACGCTAGAAATTCCGGAACCTGCCAGGCTTTTCTCTCCCAGTGCTCCCTCATTTTCGAGCTGCACCCTTCTTCGTTCCCCTCAGACCGCTCAAGGATAGCGTACGTCATAATGCTGATGTCCGGGAGGGCACTCGACTGGACTACGGTTGTGTGGTGGCAATTGTCCGCCATCTGCCTCAGTCTAGAGGAGTTAGTTGCGGAAGTTTGGAAGGTGTGTAATTCTCCGTTGTCCGGGAGAGAGGCTGCTCGTAAGCTGCTCCAGCTATGTCAAAACTCACATAGTGTTGCAGACTACGCATTGGATTTTTCCCATGTTGGTGGCTGAGAGTGCCTGGAACCCGGAAGCTTTGTTTGACATGTTCCTTCACGGATTATTGGAGGTGGTCAAAGATGAGCTTGCAGCCTGGGAGCTGCCCATGGACCTTGACTCCCTCATAGCCTTGACCATACGGATCGATGGGCTGCTTCGAGAACGTACGAGGGAGAGGTAATCTGTGCCATGTTGCCCTCGATTCCCACCTCGCCTCCGAAGAATCCTGGAGACTCCCGAAGTCTACATGTCCGAGTGAACCCGACGTCACCCGAGTTCTCTTGGGAATCACGAGGGCTGCCGGCTCGCCTCCTTCGGAGTCCAGGCACCTGGGCAGGACTAGATTGACTCAGGCTGAGCGCTTACGCCGACTCCACACCCAGACCTGTCTGTATTGTGGAGCTACGGGACATTTCGTAGCTACCTGCCCATTTTAAAATACCAGGCTCATCAAGAAGGGGTGCGTACTCTGGTGGGCCTTATGGATAACTTTTCCTCTCCCCTTACTCGCACCCCTTTCCATGCCATCCTGCTGTGGTTGAACCAGTCAAAATGTCTCTGGTTACTCACTGACTCTGGGGCCCGATGAGAGTTTTTTGGACGCTATCCTGGCGTCCGAGCTGGGCATCTCCACTCAGCCCATCTCCATTCCCATGGACGTTAAAGCTCTGGACGGGCGCTCTATAGGCCAGGTCACTCACAATACCACTCCCATCAACCTACAAGTGTCAGGGAACCACAGCGAGGCAATCCAATTAATGCTGATTAAGTCTCCTCAGGTTCCCGTGATATTGGGATTTTCTTGGCTCCAAGCAACATAATCCCATCATTGACTGGACTGCTGGTGCCATTATCCAGATAACAGGATGTCTGTGCCTGATGGTGTCTGCTCCTCGGTTCTGGAGTGGGCCCACTCCTCCAGGCTTGCCTGCCACCCAGGCTCCCATCGGACCCTGGCCTTTGTGCGACAATGCTTTTGGTGGCCAATCATGGTCCCGGATGTCTCCGCGTTCATCGCTGCCTGCATGGTCTGTGTGCAGAACAAGACTCCTCGGCAAGCGCCGGCTGGTCTTCTTCAACCACTGCCTGTCTCTCACCGTCCCTGGTCTCACATATCCCTGGAATTTGTCACGGGTCTTCCCCCGTCTGATGGCAACACCACCATCCTGACAGTAGTGGACTGGTTTTCCAAAGCCGCCTACTTCATTCCTCTCCCCAAGCTAACCTCTGCCAAAGAGACGGCCCAGTTCATGGTGCAGCACGTCTTCCGGATCCATGGACTCCCGGTGGACACTGTCTCCGACCAGGGTACTCAGTTCTCGTCCCGGGTTCTGGAAGGCGTTCTGCATGCTCATTGGGTCGTCGGCCAGCCTGTCTTCCGGGTTCCACCCCCAGTCCAACGACCAGCCGGAGCGAGCCAACCAAGACTTGGAAACGACTCTTCGCTGCCTGGTGTCCGCCAACCCCACCACCTGGAGCCAGCAACTAGTGTGGGTCAAATACACCCCACGGGTCTCTCACCCTTTTGAGTGTTCTCTGGCCTATCAGCCCCCGCTCTTTCCTGAGCAAGAGGAAGAGATTGGCATACTGTCGGCCCAGATGTTTGTCCTCTGCTGTCATCGTACCTGGAAGAGAGCCCAGTCAGCCCTTCTCAAGACCACCTCCAGGTATTGACGACAAGCGGCCTGTCACCTAACCCAGGCTCCCCAGTATCAGCTCGGGCAGAGGGTATGGCTGTCCACCCGGGATCTGCCAGTCCGGGTGGAGTCCCACAAATTTCTCCCCGGTTTATCGGCCCCTTCCCTATCTCCAAAGTCATTAGCCGCTCTACTGTTCGTCTTCTGTTGCCCCGTACCCTCCATATACATCCCACTTTTCATGTGTCTAAAATCAAACCAATGTCTCACTGATCTTTGTCTCCTCTTTGTTAATTCAAATCAGACCATTTTTTTGTCTCAATCTTTCTAGTGAGAAAAACTAAATGGACTACATGATGCAATTGGCATTGACACAAAAATAATCAAGACACATGTCGTAGGCCACTCTTTCTCACCACAGACATTCAATCATGTTCCTATTCTCTTGCTGTCAGCAACTCCTCCCAATCTGATTATCTAGCGAGATTAGACTTTAGAAAGTGACCTGGTGGTGTTGTGATCTGTGTCTCTCTCTCTCTCTCTCTCTCTTAAAACCTTCTCGCGTCTGTCACTTTTCATCCTCCATTTTCTTCTCTGCCCTGGGCATGTTAAAAATGCTTCCGTTTTGCATCTGTGACTGTAATTACACTTTTTAAGAATAACTATAACACTTTATTTTTAAATAACTAGGTTGTTGACACCTCTGCAGAGCTTTGAAACAAGCAGAGGGAGCGCTATGCTAGCTGTCACCAGATCGTCTCTAAAGCCTTGTTTGAACAGCCGTAGGTTGTTTGACACTAACTCATGCATGGGTGTATGTGAGCACGACCACTACAGTAGGCTGTGCTGAACCTCTTTAAAGGCCTTACTATTACGTATGTTACTACTGTTTCTGCCAATTTAGCATTGATGTGTTCTTACCCCATAGAGACTAATTCAAAAGTTTAAAAAAAATAATGATTGTGATGTGAACCCAATGGAATATGTTGTTCTACTATAAATTAAACTACTACATTCTATCATCCAGAAATATAATTGAAACCCAAGCTAAACTATGAAAAAGCCATGCACCCCATTTCTGTGTCATAGCTGTTAAGAACTTTGAAGTAGTGCTCCTCAATAAATATCTGATTCGCACAGGCACTTTAGGTTAGATGTGAATAAAAGTGTTAGAGCCAAACTTCTCCAGTGAGGCAAATGGGATTAAGTTAGCAGGCAATGAATGGTTGGCCATAATGTGTTGTCTCTCTCTCCCTGGTGCCATCCCTGCAGCACTCTTCTGTGCAGCACTCTTCTTCATTTGTCAGCTAATTGTTGGATAGGTTGCAAATGGCTACAGCAGATGCTGCTGTTTGCAGCACAATAACTGTTTCTGGGTATTGTGATTTAGGAGGATAGTCTCTCGTAACAGTCGAGCTGGCCAGGGCTAGCCAGTTTTGGTTCTGGGTTCCCAGATTAGTAAGAGGTAGACGTGGAAGTGTGTCATGTGAACGAGAGGGGCCTCACACGCTGTCCCCACCACCCCTCACTGCTGCCATGCAAGCATATGCTAATTCTTCCCCATACTATTGTTGTGTATTTGGATGTGTAGTTTATTGTGTATATTGTATTTTGATATGTTTTATTCTGCAAAACAGGTCTCATCTGGAATAGAGACCTTGGTCTCAGCATTGACTACCTGTAAAAATACAAATAATTAAGTTAACCAGATTCCTGTGGTGAGGTTTGAGCTTTTTAACAGAAAAATCAGTCCTTCTAATTAGGCTTGGGAGGTATCCAGATTGTCATATCTTCATACCAACCTTGTGCCATCTCGGGATATTCAGTAATACTGGCACTGAACACAATAGGAGCTATTTTCAAACCCCACTGAGCCTCTGTAATCTGAAAGTTAGCAATGCTAACAATTACATGTAAAATCCCATAGCGAATGCCAGCTAAATGCTAATGAGCACATTGCGAACATCTCTGACAAACTATTAGCAGGACAGACACCCCCAGCTCATAAAGTTATGCAACGAACAAAAGAATGCTACTCAGTTTTGCTGCACTCACAAAACAAATATTAGACAGCAAGACTCTTAACCCAGAATGGGATTCTCTGCTGTTACCAAGAGAAGCTTGATTTTGCAAGAAGCTAACCACTTAGATAACAACCCACTAAATTAGCAAACCAAATGCACAACTGCAGAGCATTTTGAAAAATGTAGACAGTTCACTTAATAGTTATAAGATGTCTTGCTGGCAAACATATAGTTGTGAATTCCGTACTGTAACTAGATCACCTGGTGTGTGCTGCACAACAGTGACTTGTGTGCTCATAAACAAACACCACGTGACTGGGGACTACCGGTAAGCATCATAATACAAAATTATGTGACAGGTGAAATGAAGAACGCGATCTGCTTTACCTCCTAACGTATTGCACAAGTTGACTGCAGCTATTTATTTAAAAAGTATCTACAAATATTAAAATGGATAAAAAAATACTTTCAAAATAAATAGTTTCATCAGTATTGACGGTATTGAAAAACCATCCCGTGGCTGTTGCCATATTCACCGGTATAAGGTATATACGGTATACCGCCCAAGCCTACTTATGAGTGTGACTCAAACCGACCAAACTCACACGTCCATCCCGGCTGACACCTGGTAACACCTGGTGACCCCCTCTCTGAGACTCCCAGGAGCCAGGCGGTACGTGGAGCAGGCTGGGCCCAACAGGCATGTATGTGTCTACTGTTGTGAAGTTTCCTGAGGTGAGGGCCTTGGTCCCTGGGTTGAAGGAGGAGCATGGGTGAGGAGGCCAGGCTTTGTTGCTTAATTAGGGAAATGAAAGAGGCCGGGAAAATGGCTAACTAGATGCCAGTGCCAGCACAGTACTGCCTCTGTGTCCTCTCAGGCTTCACTTTCAAAGGGGCTGCCTTTTGTGGTCCACCTCGCAGTACCAGGCCTGCAGCTACCAGACTCAAAGCCCTAGCCCTGTTTGGTTTATGTGTTGATTCATACCATTTGGGATATATTCTAGCACATACTTATACTTACAAAAAAGGGGTTGTTTTAAATAAGTGGGCATTGAAATGTTCCAGGCAAAGTTAGCAGTTGCTTTGTTCTGCTTGACTAGGCAGTGTTTCCCCTAGGATTTTTCTCAGCAGCAGTGGCAAAAGGGGGTGAGAACATTTTAGTTAAGGCTATTTTCCTGCAACTCATTTTGCCATAGTTTATGCTGTGTTCTTATGCTATCTGAGTGACTCAAATAAAACTAAATCAATGCCTTGATATTTTTTTAATGATCTTTTCTAAATACTTTATATCTGGTTTTAGTCTAAGTTTACACTGAAAACGTTTTACCATCCTGAAAATTATTTTCAAAAAAGTTGTTAATTTGGAGTGGCGGTAACAATTTAGCAGGGGCAGCCCGCCGCTAAATTAATATAGGGTAAACACTGCTTGACGACTCTCAGCACTGAACGCAAACTTTAATCTAAATTACGTCAGTAATCTAATCTAAATACGTCCGTAATCTAAACTAGAGGTCGACCGATTATGATTTTTCAACGCCGATACCGATTAATCGGATGATTTTTATATACTGTATATATATATATATTTGTAATGATAAGAATTACAACAATACTGAAATAAACAATGAACACTTTTAAGTTAATATAATACATAAATAAAATCTATTTAGTCACAAATAAATAATGAAACATGCTCAATTTAGTTTAAATAATGTAAAAACACAGTTTTGGAGAAGAAAATAAAAGTGCAATATGTGCCATGTAACAAAGCTAAGTTCCTTGCTCAGAACATGAGAACATATGAAAGCTGGTGGTTCAATATTCCCAGTTCTTCAATATTCCCAGTTCAGAAGTTTTAGGTTGTAGTTATTATAGGAATTATGACGCATCGACTATTTCTCTCTATACCATTTGTATTTCATATACCTTTGACTATTGGATGTTTTTATAGGGGCTTTTGTATTGCCAGCCTAATCTCGGGAGTTGATAGGCTTGAAGTCATTAACAGCGCTGTGCCTCAAGCATTGCTAAGAGCTGCTGGCAAAAACAGTAAAGTGCTGTTTAAATGAATGCTTACGAGCCTGCTGCTACCTACCACTGCTCAGTCAGACTGCTCTATCAAATATCAAATCATAGACTTACATATAATATAATAAACACAGAAATACAAGCCTATGGTCATTAATATGGTCAAATCCGGAAACAAAACGTTTATACTTTCAGTGAAATACGGAGCCGTTACGTATTTTATCGAACGGGTGGCAACCCTAAGTCTAAATATTGATGTCACATTGCACAACCTTCAATGTTATGTCATAATTATGTAAAATTCTGGCAAATTAATTACGGTCTTTGTTAGGAAGAAATGCTCTTCACACAGTTCGGAACGAGCCAGGCGGCCCAAACTGCTGCATATACCCTGACTCTGCTTGCACTGAACACAAGAGAAGTGACATAATTTCCCTAGTTAATATTGCCTGCTAACATTTAATTTATTTTAACTAAATATGCAGGTTTAAAAATATATACTTCTGTGTATTGATTTTAAGAAAGGCATTAATGTTTATGGTTAGGTACATTTGTGCAACGATTGTGTTTATTTTGCGAATGCGCTTTTGTCCTCACCCGTTTGGCGAAGTTGAAGTAGGCTGTGATTCGATGATAAATTAACAGGTACCGCATTGATTATATACAACGCAGGACAAGCTAGTTAACCTAGTAATATCATCAACCATGTGTAGTTAACTAGTGATTGTGAAGATTGATTGTTTTTTATAAGATAAGTTTAATGCTAGCTAGCAACTTACCTTGTCTCCTTGCAGCCACAAGGTCCTTTTGCAATGTCGATTGCAATGTAAATCGGCATCCAAAAAGTCTGATTACCGATTTGTTATGAAAACTTCAAATCGGCCCTAATTAATCGGCCTTGCCGGGGTTAATTGGTCAACCTCTGATCTAAACTACTGCCTTTATCTGAGTAGCACATTACACAAACAGGCATTTGTTTTGTGATTATTGTGGCTATTGTGGGACTAAACCTGCTATTCTTCTCTTTAATTAAGGTTGGGACAAACTGATCCTGCCTGTAGAGGACGACTGGTACTGTGCTGTTCTCTGTGCTGGTATTATATAGTGTTTGTTGTCACATGTTTGGGGCTGCAGGTAGCCTAGTGGTTAGAGCATTGGGCCAGTAACCGAAAGGTTGCTAGACCAAATCCCCGAGCTGACGAGGTAAATATCTGTCGATCTGCCCCTAAACAAGGCAGTTAACCCACTGTTCCTAGGGCATCATTGTAAATATGAATTTGTTATTGACTGACTTGCCTAGTTAAATAAAAAATTAAAGTTTCATCACCCCCACAATTGTTACATTAGCTGCTGGAGTCTATGGCCAAAATATCATATGTTATTAACAAAAAATGAAATGGTGGTATGATGGTATTTGCCGGTATTTTATGTTTTTGATTGAATAAAAGTTCAACATTTGCTTCATGAGTAGTGCGTGACCCTAGCATGACAACACATATATATTCACAATTATTTCAATGGGTCTTTCTCCATTCTGATTGTTTTATACTGTTCAATTCAACTTCAACCTAAAATTATTTCCTTCATTTCCATCCATTTCTGCATTTCCTGCAATTATTTGAGATCATTTCCACACTGCTACGATATTTTTAAGCAAATGTTGCAATTGCGATTTAGATCAAAACACTTGGGTGAACTTCTGGAATCATGGAAATAGAATGCTTATTATAATTCTATAGTTAGAATATAAATAATAGTGGCCACTTTGAATACATTGTTTGACATGATAACGAATGAAAATGCCATGGACGAGTTATTGTGGCAGGCTAGGAACCGTGATGTTCTGTGTTTCCTAGGGGACCATATAATCTTTGGCTACATTAAATCTTTATTCATATAGCCAACATATTCATGCTTCGCCTATTCCTCTTTGATTTAGAAGATACTGCTGTACAAACAACATGCTGATTTCGGCCTCCACCAGCACTGGTACCAGGCTGTATTAGCTAGATACGATTGCTCTGACTCAGTACTTTTATTAGCTAACTAGCGATTAGCATTAGTGGCTTATACGATTTAGCTTAACTTGCTAAGAAAATACAAACTAGCTGTTTGCAGATGTAAGAAACACAAACTAATATTGTAATTATAGAACGCTTGTGGATTTATATGAAGATCAAATTGGAAACAACATCGTTGTCATCAACAGTGTTGCATGTGCTGCATTGACCATGCAGACTGAACGAAAGTGACTCGTGGTCAAGCAACAACAAATGCGCTCCTTGAGTGACATGGGGTGGGGCTAGGTCTGTGTGGAGAGAGGGAGATGAGAGGGATGACTCAAGTAGCGGAGTAAACAATAAAAATGGACGTTACACACGGCATATCACATTTAACAAACCAAACATTCAAATACCGTTATAGAAGGTAAAGTAAAAACCCAAACCGGTCCATGCATCAATAATGGTATATAGTAAAATACGGTATACCATCCAGCCCTGGTCGTCAGGGCATTGACCTAATACCCACCTGTGGGTATTCTGCAACAATCACCCACCCATGGCCAGTAACAAGTATATGGAAAATGAGGGTGTGTGGGGTGGATGTATGTATGAACATGGTTTTCATCATAGGGATTAATAAACTATGCATCTGCTAGGTGGAATGTAAACAAGGGGCAAAGCTGACGTCCCACTGTTGTCTGCTTTTGATTAATGAGGAGCATGAAACCTCCCAATGTTTGAGTGGTTTGTGGAGTAACTTGTGCCTGTACTTCTGAGCTGCCCGTGCCGGGGTGGAACCAGATCCACTATGAGTGTGGTGTGTAGCTGTGGACTGCATTGTGGACAGTGACAGGTCAGGTGAGGCCTAACATTGGTTTATTCAGAGAGGTTTTTACCTGTCCCTCCCTTTCTCTCCTGGCCAGGACACACACAGCAACAATAATAAAAGCATTCCTGTGTTTGTGAAGAGAGAGAGTGACACTGGTCATGATGAGCATGCAGGCAGTGGGAGAGGCAGGCAGGCAGCTGCGGTCTGTGCTGCTCTATAGGGGAGACAGAGGGCCTAGAAGCCACAGAGTGTTGCTGCTGTGACTGCAGATCCTTCACTAGCTGCCTGAAACACACCATCTATTAATAATAAACCAATGAGATACCTTCTGCCTCCCCTTTTTTTGGATCTAAAATACACCTTCTAAAAAATGCATTATGATGCATTAACCTTGCGGTGGAAAGAAGGCTAGTTCCTGTCAGTAAACTCACCAGACCGCCGTGTGAGGCTAAATATAACATGATTATTGACATTTCAAACATACATTTGTTTGAATCTTCTAAATATGACACTAGTTTTAGGCTGACCCCATTTTGTCGACTGGTTGATTGTTTGATCATAATTTGTCATGTACAATGTTTGTTTGGTTAACATCGTTTCTGTGAATGCATTCAATATATTACTATTACGGCCTTTTACAGTTCTCATTGTCAGAGTGGACACATTGTTTGCAGAGCACACAGCCTAGGCTACACTTGTGGTTCATTTCATTTACAAGTTGTCAATTCATTCATTGTTTTGTTGGAAGTGCTCTGTCAATGTTGAGTAAGGACGCGCTGCTGATTACGCATAGAAGTAGGCCTAGGTTACCTGGCCTGCGCACAAATGTAGGCGTATGAATGTGCCCATTTGGGGATCTTATAGTATTTCTGATTGGCTTAACTCACCACCACTAATGAGCTGTGAATCCTTCTCAAATAAAAAATGTCTTCACCTCAAACAGCAAGTAAACAGTCTGTTTTTATATCCATTGATCACCAACAGTGACACCAGCAAAGCACACCAACACCATCACACCTCCTCTATGCTTCACAGTGGGAACCACACATGCGGAGATCATCCGTTCACCTACTCTGTGTTTCACAAAGACATGGGGTGGTTGGAACCAAAAATCTCAAATTTGGACTCATCAGACCAAAGGACAGATTTCTATAGGTCTAATGTCCATTGCTCGTGTTTCTTGGCGCAAGCAAGTCTTTTCTTATTGGTGTCATTTTAGTAGTGATTTGACCACGAAGGCCTGATTCACACAGTCTCCTCTGAACAGTTGATGTTGAGATATCTCTGTTACTTGAACTTTGAAGCATGTTTTTGGCCTTTAATCTGAGATGCAGTTAACTCTAATGAATTTATCCTCTGCAGCAGAGGTAACTCTGGGTCTTCCTTTCCTGTGGAGGTCCTCATGAGAGCCAGTTTCATCATTGCACTTGATGGTTTTTGCGACTGCACTTGAAGAAACGTTCAAAGTTCTTGAAATTGACTGAAGTTCATGTCTTAAAGTAATGATGGACTGTCATTTGTCTTTGCTTATTTGAGCTGTTCTTATTATCTTTTACAAAGTAGGGCTATCTTCTGTATACCACGCCTACTTTGTCACAACAACTGATTGGCTAGAAAGCATTAAGAAGGAAATAAATTCACTGCTAACAAGGCACACCTGTTAATTGAAATGCATTCCAGGTGACTACTTCATGAAGCTGGTTGAGAGAATGCAAAGATTGTGAAAAGCTGTTATCAAGGCAAAGGGTGGCTACTTTGAAGAATGTCAAATATAACATATTTAGATTTAACATTTTCTTTTGGTTACTACATGATTCCATATGTGTTATTTCATAGTTTTGATGTCTTCACTATTGTTCCACAATGTAGAAATAAAGAAAAACCTTGAATGAGCAGGTGTGTTTAAACTTTTGACTGGTACTGTATATCCATTGAGAGTGACAATAGTTCCTCAATGTAGCCTATTTGAAAAATCTTTCCAGCTCCCTTTCTATAACCACTCGTGTGAAAAGGGAAAGAAATGTCATGCTTTTATCAGGTGGAAAGGTCATAAAATAGGCCTACCTGATTTACTTCTTATACCTTCAGAAGGCTTGCTGCGCGGTATCTGGCTGTAGGTTTGAATCAAACCACAATTGATGGATACATTTTCACTCCTGGCCATTCTGGAAGGAAATAATATGTGGAACCAGCCTTTTCTTCTTAGATTAAACTCTTATGGTTTTAGGGTTTATTTTTTCTGCTCTGTTTGAAGTGGGGGATGATATTATTTTGGAAAAGCGTTTCATCTCTAAAAGGCTTGCTGATTTAAAAACTGTGAGGGTCTGCGAGATCCTCAAGGTGGTTACTGCTTCTCATCTCTCGGCCTGGAAGTGTGTGTGTCTGAGTGAGAGGGTTCATGGGTATGTTGGTGAATGTTAGTTACTGTGCGTGGTGCTGTAGTGTACGTAAGAGTGTGTGTGTGTGTTTGTGACTATGTGCGTGTCTGTGTCCTTTAAGTGAGATGTGGGTTCCAAGGGAGGTCTGGCGTGTCTGACTCACACATGGCTCTCTGCTCTGTCTGCTAATGATCCATCTGCGGCATCAATGCAGGCATGATAAATTAAACAAATACTTCATCCAGTTAACCATTTACCATATTCTCTCTATCAGATCACACTTTATTCTTGTCTCCACACTTTGTTAATAACTTTTATTACCATTACCTTTGAAACATAATTTGAGTGATTATGTGGATTTATACAGTACCAGTCAAAAGTTTAGACACACCTACTCATTGAAGGGGTTTTCTTTATTTTTACTACATTGTAGAATAATAGTGAAGACCTCAAAACTATGAAATAACACATATGGAATCATGTAGTAACAAAGTGTTAAACAAATCAAAATATATTTTAGATTCTTCAAAATAGCCACCATTTGCCTTGATGACAGATTTGCACACGCTTGGCATTGTCTCAACCAGCTTCACCTGGAATGCTTTTCCAACAGTTTTGAAGGAGTTCCCACATATGCTGAGCACTTGTTGGCTGCTTTTCCTTCACTCTGCGGTCTAACTCATCCCAAACCATCTCAATTGGGTTGAGGTCAGGTGATCGTGGAGGCCAGGTCATCTGATGCAGCACTCCAACACTCTACTTCTTGGTCAAATGGCCCTTACACAGCCTGGAGGTGTTGGGTCATTGTCCTGTTGAAAAACAAATGATAGTCCCACTAAGCGCAAACCAGATGGGATGGCGTATCACTGCAGAATGCTGTGGTAGCCATGCTGGTTAAGTGTGCCTTGAATTCTAAATAAATCACTGACAGTGTCACAAGCAAAGTACCCCTACACCTCCTCCATGCTTCATGGTGGGAACCACACACGTTGAGATCATCCATTCACCTACTCTGCATCTCACATAGACACAACGGTTGGAACAAAAAAAATGCAAATTTGGACTCATCAGACCAAAGGACAGATTTCCATAGGTCTAATGTCCATTGCTCGTGTTTCTTTGTCCAAGCAAGTCTCTTCTTATTATTGGTGTCCTTTAGTAGTGGTTTCTTTGCAGAAATGTGACCATGAAGGCTTGATTCACGCGGTCTCCTCTGAACAGTTGATGTTGATGTCTCTGTTACTTGAACTCTGAAGCATTTATTTGGGCTGCAATTTCTGAGGCTGGTAACTCGAATGAACTTATCCTCTGCAGCAGAGGTAACTCTGGGTCTTCCATTTCTGTGGTGGTCCTCATGAGAGCTAGTTTCAACATAGCGCTTGATCGTTTTGCAGATTGACTTGCCTTCATGTCTTAAGGTAATGATGGACTGTCGTTTCTCTTTGCTTATTTGAGCTATTCTTGCCATAATATGGACTTGGTCTTTTACCAAATAGGGCTATCTTCTGTATACCAATCCTACCTTGTCACAGCACAAATGATTGGCTCAAAAGCATTTTAACAAGGCACACATGTTAATTAAAAAACATTCCAGGTGACTACCTCATGAAGCTGGTTGAGAGAATGCCAAGAGTGTGCAAAGGGTGGCTACTTTGAAGAATATCAAATATAACATATATTTTGATTTGTTTAACACTTATTTTGGTTACTACATGATTCCATATGTGTTATTTCATAGTTTTGATGTCTTCACTATTATTACACAATGTAGAAAATAGTAAAAATAAAGAAAAACCCTTGAAAGAGTAGTTGTGTCCAAACTTTTTGCTGGTACTGTACATACTTAATTGTGTGTGTGTGTCAAGGGTTCCGGATGTTCTGGGCCATGTTACATTAGATGCATGTTGACAAACTACACAGTGTGCCTCAATGACCACCGTCTCAGTGAAAATAAATAACCTCTATTTCACGACCTTTTTGTTTTCTGCTAATAGGAATTGTAAAATGCTTTGGACTAATCTTCCTCTTAAGGCTGGGGTTAGGTGGTTGTTATGAAGTCATTTCCTTAAGGAAAATGTAAATAAATGTTGTTATTTAATACAGGAATACCACTGAATGTGACCTTCCTGGTGTGAGATGTATTTGTATTTCTAGGTTTGCAGTTACTTCACCACTGCTAAGAGGATAGTACCTTAGTAGTGTAACCAAATCCCACCTCTGCTTAGATCATAGTACCTTCAGTAGCGTAACCAAAGCAGTGTTTAATCTGAACTGCACTTATTTCTCTCTTAGCACTGTTAATATTGATCATTTCTTAGACTGCTTGTTTTTTCATGCTATGTTTTTCATGTTTTTAATAATTTACTGTATTGCCACTCACTCTGAATATGTGGCTGGGCATCAACTACAGGGCTATGACAGGAGCTTGCTCTGTGCTGTCTGTGAGGGTCTTGTCTCATTCGCTGATCCTCTCCCTCCACTCCAGGTCAGTGACGGACCCCCGGGATGGAAAGCGAGTCGCCCTCAAAAAGATGCCCAACGTCTTCCAGAACCTCGTCTCCTGTAAGAGGGTCTTCCGCGAGCTGAAGATGCTGTGCTTCTTCAAACATGATAACGTGAGTGGATGGCTAGCCTCCCTCCCCTCTCTTGGTTCCTCTTTTTCTCTTCCCCCTGTCACTTCCCACCCTCATCTCTTCCTCTCTGTCCTTTCCTACTCTCTATTCTCTTTCTCTCTTTACTCTCTCTCTCTGATCCCTCTCTCCATCCCCTCCCTGCGGATGTGCCTGACCTCCTCTCCTCTCCACAGGTGCTCTCGGCTCTCGACATCCTACAGCCTCCACACATCGACTACTTTGAGGAAATGTATCCTTAAACGATGACACAGTAGCCAGTCTATGTGGCCTGTATTCATCAAACCCCTTCCTTCCAGTCTCACAATCGTAGGAGTTTAAAACCACTTCTTACACATATTCCATGCAATTTTGTTTAAGCAGCTATGTTAGCTATCAGTGAATCTCCCTGGCTGCTGGCTCCTTCCACAGGTTAAAGTGGAGAGACTTGTCTGCTGTATATGAAATCTGATCTGTTTACGTTGCGTTGTTTAGATGGGATGTGTTGTGTCATTACTGCTAAGTGGGCTCAGCCCCTATGGAGTCAGTCCAGATCCAGTCTTATGCTACCTGCTGGAAGGCCCCTATCAGATTCAGAAACTCTCTCTATCGCCTATGACCAGGGAAGTCTATGTTTGTTGGGGTTGTTAAAATGGTGAGATTTTTACTGACCTGTCTCATTGACATTATTTTGCTTCCAGGAGTGACGATTGGGGGCGTGGGAGGAGACCGGAGGAAAGGAGCTGAGCTTGCTGATTCAGTGGGAGATAGATGGGTGGGTGATCTACTGGCAGGTGGCGTCTACCTCTTTCTCAGTCTTATGTTTTCACTCTTACAGGTGGTTTGGGTGGAGGGGGGTCATTTGGCTGTTTGTTTACCCACTGCTATCCCCCATATTGGTCCTCATCAGTCGACAGCACTATCAGTTGGTATCTAGTGACTGACTGAATACTGTAGCTTTGGAAAAATGAGTTGAGCCTGCTCCCATTCTGCATGTTCAGGGTGAAGGGAAAGGCACAAGCCTCTCACCGACACCTTTTAGTTATCTTTTCCTTGGCGCCCCAGCACATAACTGCCTAATGGTTTATTTCCGGGTGTAGGAGGATGAGGAAGGCGGTAAGGAGGGAGTGTAAATTGCTGAGATGTCCCATTTAGTTTCCATCTTATTTCTAATATTTCCTTTATGGACTGGAATTGGAGGAATGAGGCTTGATGCTTTCTGAGCTTTCTCTGTAATCTAGCATATAATTTAATCATACAAATTACACGCTGCTCCCCTGTATTGAACTGGCTCCCGGTCACTCCATATGCTCTTATAAACCCTTCACTACATTTCTTTATTTCTAGTTTAGATCTCTCTAAACCAAGTGGACTTTCTTTAGTTCTGTCTTGGCAGTCTTTCTAGTGAATTATGAGAGAAATTGATCTCTCATTAATAAAGAAACAAAAGCAACAAAACCCACTTAGCTGAGAGATTTATTTACCTCTGTATTTTTAGCTGTTACTCATTCAGCAGAGTGATTATTCCCTTTACTCTTAATTGTGTGACATTCTGCTGTCTTTTGGACTCGCTTTTAAAGCACACAATGGAAGGCCCTAATGAGTGTACTGTATAGCATCATTTCTCTGTGTGCTTTTTGATACTAGAATAAACAACAACTGGAATATATGCTGTGCTCTCACGTGCATGACAATTTGTGCCTTTGAGAGTGTTGGGGGAGTGGTGGCATATTGAACTCAGGCAGCGGTCTATTTGAAGGCAGGGAAACCAGGAACAGGCCATGGAAACAGATATGTCATCTGTGTTTTCTTCCTCTTTATTACACTCTCTCTCTATCCCTCTCTTTCTCTCTATCCCTCTCTGTCTCTCTTTCTCTCTCGCTCGCTCTCTGTGTCTCTCTTTCTCTCTCATTCTCTCTCTCTGCCCCTTTTTCTCCACTTTCCCTTTGCTGATGTAGATTTTCCACCATGAATCCAATTCAATTGTATTTTTCTGTGTTTATATTTTTTATTTGAGTGAGAAACGACATTCATGTTTTTGTTTAGTAGCGTAACAGTAAAGCTATGAATAAATCAGAGTGTCGTTGGTAGAGTGAGTCCTTCAGGCGTAGTGGTTGGAGCTTGGGCCTCTGTGATATAACTATCCTGCTCTGTGTATATCCTGGGGGGCACACACATACACACACACCAGTATCGGTCGGTTCCGTTTCTGTTTAAGATGAGGGAGGACAATTCTTTTTTTTCCATGAGCATGGCCTTGTTTTTAATACAGCATATTGGATGACTGTCATTCCTATTCCATTCACCCAGTTCAATGTAACAGCGATAGGTTTACATGACTCAAATTTTCTCTATACCCATCATGATGTTGCTAGAACCTAGCCTACAACCTAGATGCACACATGTCGAGAGAAAATTTGAGGTGACAGACAGTAACACATGGACAGACAGTGACACATTCAATACCGCCTTGCACACTCTTGCTTGCATCTAGCTGATCTAGGGTGTAATCATTAGTCCAACAGTTGCAAACAAGAGTTTCTATTGGACAAATTCAGGTATGTTTATCCCCACTTCATTCCGTTTAAGAAATGTTTTTCAATTTAAATCGGAGGAATGAATACACCCCTGATCACCTGTAAACACAGTTCACTTTCATAGCAGCCACGTTGGATTCCTTCTCGCATCTATGTGCTCTCCTCCTCTCTCACCTTTTTCCTTCGCTTGCGAACTTCAATGCACAACACATCAGCTGTGTGACCAGGCAACAATTTTTTTTTCAAGCCAAACCATATCATAACCGCTACACACAGCCTACATCGTTGTCACCATATCTGCTAAAGTAATGGCATAGTCAACATAGCTAATAGAAATAACGTGTTAGTAAACCCGCTACAATCATGCAGAAACGTTACAGTATACAGTCAGTAGGCGTTTTAGAACTAACACCGGCGGGCCCTGGTGGCAATACATTTGTAAAACCAAACACTTACCTTAACTTGGAAGCTTTTTTTGTGTTGTGTTGGATAGTCATAGCCAGCTAGCTAACATAGCATCCCTCTTTTTGATCTGGGTGTTTGAGTAGGCTAAACTAGCTAACTGCATTTGCTAGCTAAGTAAGTGAAACTGAAAGTGAAAAAAACAAAACGAAATGTATTTGTCTTTAAACAGTTCAACTATTGTCTTTCTCTTTCTGAGTAAACTACTCATCACATTTGATGCACTGCAGTGCTAGCTAGCTATAACTTATGCGTTCAGTACTAGATTGATTCATTTGATTCTTTGATTGGATGCACAACATGTCAGTTCATGCTGCAAGAGCTCTGAAAGGTTGGAGGATGTCCTCCTTACTGTGTAAGTCCATGGAAGGGGGTGAGAACCATGAGCTTCCTAAGTTTTGTATTGAAGTCAATGTACTCAGAGGAGGATGGAAGCTAGCTGTCCTCCGGCTCCACCATAGTGCTACCCTACAGGGTCCTGTTGAGGCTACTTGTAGACCTTCATTGCAAACAGTGGGTTTTAATCAGTTGTTTGGTGACATGAATATATTTAGTATAGTTATCTAAAAAGATTAACTTTTTAAATGTTTTACAATTTACATTTTGTATGAAATTCACTGAGGAGCATGGTTGTCCCCTTCCTCCTCTGAGGAGCCTTCACTGACACACACACTACTCTGCTGCTGCTTGCATCCTGCGAAGGAAGAAGGCTGCCATTACGGATGCATGTGTGTGTGGGGGTCAGGGCTAAATACATTTAAAAAAATCATTGGTAGCACTGGTGCTCCAAACTTTAAAAAGTTAGGAGCACCACATGAAATTTAGGAGCATCAGAAAATACTATTCTTTTTATTTATTTAGATACAGCCTATATTGTTGTGCCCTAGAAACTAATATGTAATACTGTAAAGACATTCATTTATTAGAAAAACTAAAATGTTGATATGAATATCTGTCATTGAAATTACAAAGTAATTAGCAGAATATAAGGTTTGTACATTGTGTAAAAGCACCATTTTCCTGTTGAGATGGAGAAGGCGTTAGTTGCTTCCCAATTAAGCGACCTGAATATGGGCAAGTGGGTGTGTCGAAAAGGTAAGTAGTGGGTGTGTGGAAAGGAGTGGGTGTGTGGAAAGGAGTGGGTGTGTGGAAAGCGCTCTGCTATAGGATGGACGGTGTTGATTAAGCTGTGTTCTTTTTCTTCGGTTTCATTATCAAATTTTTGGGGGGACAAAAATAACTTAATTTTACTGCTTTTTCTTTTGCTGTTACATGTACATTCTGGAAACATTTTACATTTTTTTTTTCGGTAGTTACATTACATCTAGATGGATAGTACTTATGACTGAAAACACAATGTATAATTTATAACTATTATAGAACATGAGCTTTTAAACCCACCCCTCAGCTACTCTGTCCATCCCACCTATCTCCGTAAACCCACCCCTCAGCTACTCTGTCCATCCCACCTATCTCCGTAAACCCACCCCTCAGCTACTCTGTCCATCCCACCTATCTCCGTAAACCCACCCCTCAGCTACTCTGTCCATCCCACCTATCTCCGTAAACCCACCCCTCAGCTACTCTGTCCATCCCACCTATCTCCGTAAACCCACCCCTCAGCTACTCTGTTCATCCCACCTATCTCAGTAAACCCACCCCTCAGCTACTCTGTCCATCCCACCTATCTCCGTAAACCCATCCCTCAGCTACTCTAGTCCAGCCCACCTATCTCCGTAAACCCACCCCTCAGCTACTCTGTCCATCCCACCTATCTCAGTAAACCCACCCCTCAGCTACTCTGTCCATCCCACCTATCTCAGTAAACCCACCCCATAGCTACTCTAGTCCATCCCACCTATCTCCGTAAACCCACCCCTCAGCTACTCTAGTCCATCACACCTATCTCCGTAAACCCACCCCTCAGCTACTCTAGTCCATCCCACCTATATCCGTAAACCCACCCCTCAGCTACTCTAGTCCATCACACCTATCTCAGTAAACCCACCCCTCAGCTACTCTAGTCCATCCCACCTATATCTGTAAACCCACCCCTCAGCTACTCTAGTCCATCACACCTATATCTGTAAACCCACCCCTCAGCTACTCTAGTCCATCACACCTATATCTGTAAACCCACCCCTCAGCTACTCTAGTCCATCACACCTATCTCTGTAAACCCACCCCTCAGCTACTCTAGTCCATCCCACCTATCTCTGTAAACCCACCCCTCAGCTACTCTAGTCCATCCCACCTATATCTGTAAACCCACCCCTCAGCTACTCTAGTCCATCACACCTATATCTGTAAACCCACCCCTCAGCTACTCTAGTCCATCACACCTATATCTGTAAACCCACCCCTCAGCTACTCTAGTCCATCACACCTATATCTGTAAACCCACCCCTCAGCTACTCTAGTCCATCACACCTATCTCAGTAAACCCACCCCTCAGCTACTCTAGTCCATCACACCTATCTCTGTAAACTGCCCTCTTATGATTTCCATGTGCCATATATTTTTCAACTGTGCTGTGATGTTTCACAGAAATTCTGAACCTGACTAATTACATAGTATCTACAGATTGTAAGTTAAAGATAAATATTTTTACTAAAAGTATTATTATATTGTTGATTGATTGACTATGGTTTTCCAAATCTCTCAACAGTGCTATTTGTAGGGTTAATTTTAAATAAATATTGTGATTTATCAGCCATTCCTGAACCTGTGACCAGAAACAAGCTACATAGGGGCAATACCAAAATAATGGATCTAATGATTCTGTCTCTTCATAGCAAAATCTGCAGAGCTGAGATGGTTGTATGTCCCAAATACATAACATTCTGTTTATGGCAAGAATTTTGTATAATCATTTCAATTATTATTATTATGTGTCAGTTCATACACCACGTGCCACAGAATTGGCACATGAAAAATCTCTTGCCAACTATTTTGCCACTTGTATGGTGCCGCGGTCAACATTCTGGTCCTCAAGTTAAACTGGTTGCCAATTTTGGTCAATTAATTAAGGGCACATCTAGATGGCTGTCAATATGAATTATTTCTTATGTAGGCCACGTTAGCTACCGACCGTGATACCTAGTAGGAAGCACTTCAAGTCGGCAGGCCTTCCCACACAACACCAAGTAACATCACTGAATACGTGCAAGTAGTTTTAGAATGGCCCACAACATGGTTTATGAATGTAAAATGCAGTCCCGGCGATCCACTATAGGAAGACAAAAATCTTGCCCTGGTAATATGGGTCAGATCTTTTGACCTGGTTGGGCTAGAAGCAAACTGTTTTTGCTGTATTAATGGTGCATATCTTTTTGGTGCTTGGAAATAACCAGTGGTGTGAAGTACTTAAGTAAAAATACTTTAAAGTACTACATAAGTCGTTTTTGGGGTATCTGTACTTTCACTTGAGTCATTTTCTGTTAAGGTATGTTTTACTTTTACTACAGTATGACATGTGAGTACTTTTTCCACCACTGGAAATAACAGTACAGTGAAGCCTTATCATTACAACAATTATTATCAAATCAAATGTATTTGTCACATAAACAACAGGTGTAGACAAACAGGGAGATGCTTATTTACGGCCCTTCCCAACAATGCAGAAAGAAAAATACACTTTACAATTTAGATACATTTAAAATCATTAACATAGACATTACAACTAGGTGAGGTGTTTTCTATATGTTTTTTAAAGCAAATTTTGCTGTTGCTTGAGTAATTTCAGATGGAAGTGAGTTCCATGTGATCAGGGCTCTATATAATACTGTGTGTTGCCTTGAATTGGTTCTGGATTTGGGGACTGTGAAGAGACTCCTAGCGGCATGTCTGGTAAGGTAAGTATGTCTTTCATACCCTGTATGTAAGTTGATTATACAGACAGTTTGGAAATGTCAATACAATAATATTTCTCACAAAAACAAGATTTGCTGCAGTTAAGTCTCTCATCAACCATCAGCCAGGAAAGACTGGCATGCATGTTGTTGATATTAGTTCTGTATGTGCAGTTAATGGCAAGGTGTGCTGCTTCTGTTTTGAACCAGCTGCAGCTTTGCTAGGTCCTTCTTTGCTGCACTTGACCATATTACCGGACAGTAATCAAGATGGGACAAGACCAGAGCTTGAACGACTAGTACAGTTGAATTGTGTAAAAAATACAAAAAACAAACATTTTTTATAACAGACATACCCCTCCCCATCTTCACAACAACTTTGTCAATATGACTTGGCCATGATAATTGACCATCCAATGTTATACCTAGCAGTTTAGCTTACTCAACTTGCTCAATGGTCACACCATTTCTACACAATTCCAGTTGAGGTTTAGGTTTTAGAGAATGTTTTAAAACAAATACAATGCTTTTAGTTTCAGCTCTATTTATGACCAGTTTATTATTTATCCCCCATTTTTATACTGACTGCAACTCCTTATTTATAATTTCAGTGAGCTCACTGGTTTTGGGCACTGACATGTAGAGTGTGTAATCATCTGCACACATAGTCATTCTACACTGAACAAAAATATAAATGAAACATGCAACAATTTGAAAGATTTTAGACTTTGTTCTTTGTCATGGTAGCAACGTAGGCTAACGCTGGTACTCAACGCAGTTCCAGCCAGCACAGCTCTCAGGGCCAACGGAAACGGCAACAAACAGCTGGGATTTAAACAGCCACAAGCCCGGAACTACCAGCCGCAAGGGCTAACCGTATCGAGGGCGGTGTTCAAACTGTCAAGGAAACCTGGCTAGCTTCATAGCGAGTAGCTAGGCTAACCGCTTTACCAAGCAGCAGGTTTTTAGGGTTTGGCAGTATCCCGGGACAGATAGTAGTGGTCCCAGAAACTGAGGATAATCACGTCGCGGGATCCACATGAAACAGGTAGGCTAGTAAATATTTGTATTCTCAAGAAAAACCTTTTCAGAAACTTTCAATAACAACCGAGCTCTCTAGTTCCACGTTCAGCATGCGTCAGCCTCTGACATTGTACGTATGCTTAGTGATGTGGACATGAGGAACTTGAAGCTCTCGTCCGGCTCCACTACAGTCCTGTGGATGGGTGTGTGCTCGGCTCTCCGTTTTCTGTAGTCCACGATCAGCTCCGTTGTCTTGCTGACGTTGTGGGAAAGGTCAGTGTCCTGGCACCAGACTGCCAGGTCACTGACCTCCCTAAAGGCTGTCTCATCGTCATTGGTGATCAGGCCTACCACCGTTGTGTCGTCAGCAAACTTAATGATGGGGTTGGGTGAACAGAGAGTACAGGACGGGACTAGCCATGCACCTGAGAGGCCCCATGTTGAGGGTCAGCGCGGCGGATGTGTTGTTTTCTACCCTCACTACCTGGGGACGGCCCGTTAGGAAATCCAGGATCCAGTTGCAGAGGGAGGTTTTCAGTCACAGGGTCCGGAGCTTAGTGATGAGCTTGGTCGCACAGAAAAATTTGTCCCAAATGAAACCAAATTGGTCGTAGTTTAGAGCCCTGGTAGGGGTTGAGGCCGGTAGCTCTGCTAACTTGTAAGCATTTCCTCTGTGGGTTTTTGGTGTGCATGCTGTTTTCCTTGGGTGTACTTTTGTAGGGGGTTAGCGTCCCCTCATCTAATTTTCCAGCCTGGTTTGAGAGGTTAACATTTTACCACCTACCAACACCTCTACTAGGCCTAACTAACAACTACTTCACTGTCTTCCACTGAGGGTTATCTCCAGAGTTATCTGAGCCAACGTGTCTCCATATCTTTATCACGGCATTCCTTCTATGTTCATTACCCCACACATACACATACACACACACACACACACACACACACACACACACACACACACACACACACACACACACACACACACACATCAAGGAAGGCTAGTGAATTACTGACACAACAACAGGCTGTAT
Organism: Salvelinus fontinalis; assembly: GCF_029448725.1. Lineage (NCBI taxonomy): Eukaryota > Metazoa > Chordata > Actinopteri > Salmoniformes > Salmonidae > Salvelinus > Salvelinus fontinalis. Next base: position 23,306,551 of record NC_074697.1, read on the forward strand.
ATAGCCCTCAATGTCACATGGCATGGGGCTATCACAACCTGCCAAGAGAAAGAGAGAGCACATTCAGGGCAACCACATGCCTGCCTGCTTTTCAGAAGTCTGTTATGGGGAGTTACACATTGTCAGGAAATGACTTGGATATTGAGTCTATTCCACAATCACCATGCATAGGTCTGGTTGCCCACTGCTCTTTCTATCTCTTAGAATTCCTATAAATACCCCCTTCGGAAAATTATATTATCCTGCTGAAATAGAGTCTGGAAATGGGTGGCTAATCTGAATAGGCTCTCTAACTCGGAGTAGTGTGGTGTGTTTGACTCAGAACTGACTGCATCCATGTGTCAGATATAGTGAGTAATTTGCTGTTCCGGAAGTGACTACCTATTTTAGTATTAAGGTCTCTGCTGAAGTTGCTTGCGTGCATTTATGAATGAGAGGGAGCGAGAGGTCTGACACCCCTTCTGTCTTTGTGTGTGTGCATCTGTTTGTGCATGCATGTGTGTTTATTAAGCACCCACGGCAGAATACTGTAGGCTGGTGTGTGCTCCGTCTTGGTCTGCTCTGTCAGAACAGGAATATGAATGTCATCTCCCCAGATCTACACGCTGGTTATTATGTAGAGGGGGTGTTTTTAATCAAGTAGCACATTAAAGTGAATACACTCTTCTATACAAACACACACAGCCAGGCCTGTGCAGCCTGATAATGATTAAGCTGCTCCTGACACAGGAAGATGTGATGATTACAGCCTGATAATGATTAAGCTGCTCCTGACACAGGAAGATGTGATGATTACAGCCTGATTATGATTAAACTGCTCCTGACACAGGAAGACGTGATGATTACAGCCTGATAATGATTAAACTGCTCCTGACACAGGAAGACGTGATGATTACAGCCTGATAATGATTAAACTGCTCCTGACACAGGAAGACGTGATGATTACAGCCTGATAATGATTAAACTGCTCCTGACACAGGAAGATGTGATGATTAGAGCCTGATAATGATTAAACTGCTCCTGACACAGGAAGACGTGATGCTTACAGCCTGATAATGATTAAACTGCTCCTGACACAGGAAGATGTGATGCTTACAGCCTGATGCACAGCAACAATAAGGTAGGGAGGGACACTCACAGGCAATTAGATTACATGTAAATATGGATTTAGGAAGACGTTTCAGGTGCTTTATGAAATGGATGAATGTGCTTGACTTTTCATCATGAAACAAAATTACTCCTCCCAATGCACAGAGCGATATAAACTCAACAAAAAAAGAAATGTCATCTCACGGTCAACTGCGTTTATTTTCAGCAAACTTAACGTGTAAATATTTGTACGAACATAAGATTCAACAACTGAGACAAACTGAACAAGTTACACAGACATGTGACTAACAAATGGAATAATGTGTCCCTGAAAAAAGGCGGGGGGTCAAAATCAAAATTAACAGTCAGTATCTGGTGTGGCCACCAGCTGCATTAAGTACTGCAGTGCATCTCCTCCTCATGGACTGCACCAGATTTGCCAGTTCTTGCTGTGAGATGTTACCCCACTCTTCCACCAAGGCACCTGCAAATTCCCGGACATTTCTGGGGGGAATGGCACTATCCCTCACCCTCCGATCCAACAGGTCCCAGACGTGCTCAATGGGATTGAGATCCAGGTTCTTCGCTGGCCATGGCAGAACACTGCCATTCCTGTCTTGCAGGAAATCATGCACAGAACGAGCAGGATGGCTGGTGGCATTATCATGCTGGAGGGTCATGTCAGGATGAGCCTGCAGGAAGGGTACCACATGAAGGAGGAATAAGTCTTCCCTGTAACACACAGCATTGTGATTGCCTGCAATAACAACAAGCTCAGTCTGATGATGCTGTGACACACCGCCCCAGACCATGACGGACCATCCACCTCCAAATCGATCTCTCTCCAGAGTACAGGTCTTGGTGTAACGCTCATTCCTTTGACGATAAACGCGAATCCGACCATCACCCCTGGTGAGACAAAACCGCGACTCGTCAGTGAAGAGCACTTTTTGCCAGTCCTGTCTGGTCCAGTGACTTTGGGTTTGTGCCCATAGGCAACGTTGTTGCTGGTGATGTCTTGTGAGGACATGCCTTACAACAGGCCTACAAGCCCTCAGTCCAGCCTCTCTCAGCCTATTGCGGACAGTCTGAGCACTGATGGAGGGATTGTGCGTTCCTGGTGTAACTCGGGCAGTTGTTGTTGCCATCCTGCATCTGTCCTGCAGGTGTGATGTTCGGATGTACTGATCCTGTGCAGGTGTTACACGTGGTCTGCGACTGCGAGGACGATCAGCTGTCCGTCCTGTCTCGCTGTAGAGCTATCTTAGGCGTCTCACAGTACGGACATTGCAATTTATTGCCCTGGCCACATCTGCAGTCCTCATGCCTCCTTGCAGCATGCCTAAGGCACGTTCACGCAGATGAGCAGGGACCCTGGGCATCTTTCTTTTGGTGTTTTTCAGAGTCAGTAGAAAGGCCTCTCTGGTGTCCTACGTTTTCATAACTGTGACCTTAATTGCATGTGTCTCTTATGTTTCCCCTTACCTCACCTTGCTAAAGTGTGTGTTTCCTTTGCCTCTTGCTCCACATCCTCTTTTCTATGGGTTAGTCATGCAGGGAGGGGGAGGGTTGGCTCCCTGACATACAGCAGGCCCCAGGTGCCTCTCTGCCACTTCCCACTTCTTGGATGCGTTGGTTGGCATAGTAACAGGTAACCAGAGCCCTCTGGGAGTGTGTTCAGCGCCAGGTCACATGGTTAAAAGGGGAATGATTGCTCACGGGTGGGCAGGCCAGGGGTGCCATACCCGACACAGACTAACCCACCTAAAGTCCATACACACAATAATACTGGAGCTTCAGTGTAGAAAAATATAACTAGCTACCTCAGTCCACAGGGATCTACCCTTTATATATGTTGCGCACTCCATTCTTATAACAGAAACTGATCCCCAGATTCCAAACCATTCCTCTCTTCACATGTTTTTCTGCTCCATCTCCATCACTCCTCTGAATGACTAGAGGTGTCCAGAGCCCCAGTGGCTGGTGTTCTCGCACTTACTCACTCACCATCAGGACATGCCTTTTTACCCAGAGAAAGAGAGAGCCTTGTTATTGTCACCACAGCAGAGAGAGAGTCAACCACCACCGAGCGAGCACAAGCCTCAGAGGAAAGAGTGTAGTTTGCATTTCAGTGGAGGAATCAAGCATGCAGATGATTTGTGTGAGGATAATTATACAGTATTAGAGGCAGGACAAAAGTCATCTGTTCCCTGCCTTGTCACTGATACAATTAAGGGACTCCTTCTGGGCTTTGCTGGGTTATTTCCTGACAATTTTTCAAATTGCGATTGGCAATGAGTTGTTTCATCCATGAATTGTCAGAATTCCCCATTGCGTGGGGTTTTACAACTATTATGGAAAATATATGTTGTCTTTATTAGTCATTGTCACTTTGAGATGACATGGATGCATAGCGAAATGTAATTTGCTCCCAATTTGGCATGGCTCTAAATTTAGATCAATGTAACAAAACATGAATTATTAATACATTTTTAAGGCTAAACCGTGCATGTCTCTTGCTGAAGAAGACATGCACACAGTGTATATATAATATAGAAAATGTTGTCGGTGAGACGCTGAGTGTTAATTAAGCGCTTAGTTTTATCAAGCAGAAAGGAAGCATCTGGAGCTGTGCCGAGGCCAGATAAATGGGTCCTTGGCCCCTGGGCCTCATGTTTGCCACTGTGGTGTGGCCGGTTGGCACTTCTCTTCTCCATGTGTGAGAGGCGCTAGCAGAGAGGGGATGGGATCGTAGTATGCAAGGGAGAGGCCTTGTGATAGAGGGAGGGAGTGTGTGTGTGAGGCGAGTGATAAGAGAGGGAGGGGTGACGGGTTAAGGCACATGTATATGTAGTAATGTATGTACAGTGCATTCAGAAATTATTCAGTCCCTTGACTTTTTCCACATTATGTTACGTTACAGCCTTATTCTAAAATCTTATCAATCTACACACAATGCCCCAAAATGACAAAGTAAAAACAGGTTTTCAGAAATATCACATTTATATAAGTTTTCAGACCCTTTACTCAGGACTTTGTTGAAGCACATTTAACAGCGATTACAGCCTTGAGTCTTTTGGGGTATGACGCTACAAACTTGCCACACCTGTAGTTGGGGAGTTTCTCCCATTCCGCTCTGCGGATCCTCTCAAGCTCTGTCAGGTTGGATGGGGAGCGTCGCTGCACATCTAAATTCAGGTCTCTCCAGAGATGTTCGATCGGGTTCAAGTCCGAGCTCTGGCTGGGCCAGTCAAGGACATTCAGAGATTTTTCCCTGAAGCCACTCCTGCATTGTCTTGGCTGTGTGCTTAGGGTCTGGACCCTTACAAATCAGCCGGGCTAGATAATCTGGACCCTTTCTTTCTAAAACTATCTGCTGAAATTGTTGCCACGCCTATTACTAGCCTCTTCAACCTCTCTTTCGTGTCGTCTGAGATACCCAAAGATTGGAAAGCAGCTGCGGTTATCCCCCTCTTCAAAGGGGGGGACACCCTTGACCCTAACTGCTACAGACCTATATCTATCCTACCCTGCCTTTCTAAGGTCTTCGAAAGCCAAGTCAACAAACAGATTACCGACCATTTCGAATCACACCACACCTTCTCCGCTATGCAATCTGGTTTCAGAGCTGGTCATGGGTGCACCTCAGCCACGCTCAAGGTCATAAACGATATCGTAACCGCCATCGATAGGAAACAATACTGTGCAGCCGTATTCATTGACCTGGCCAAGGCTTTTGACTCTGTCAATCACCACATCCTCATTGGCAGACTCGACAGCCTTGTTTCTCTAATGATTGCCTCGCCTGGTTCACCAACTACTTCTCTGATAGAGTTCAGTGTGTCAAATCGGAGGGTCTGTTGTCCGGGCCTCTGGCAGTCTCTATGGGGGTGCCACAGGGTTCAATTCTTGGACCGACTCTCTTCTCTGTTTACATCAATGATGTCGCTCTTGCTGCTGGTGATTCTCTGATCCACCTCTACGCAGACGACACTATTCTGTATACTTCTGGCCCTTCTTTTGACACTGTGTTAACAACCCTCCAGGCGAGCTTCAATGCCATACAACACTCCTTCCGTGGCCTCCAATTGCTCTTAAATACAAGTAAAACCAAATGCATGCTCTTCAACCGATCGCTGCCTGCTCCGGCCCGCCTGTCCAACATCACTACTTTGGACGGCTCTGACTTAGAATATGTGGACAACTACAAATACCTAGGTGTCTGGTTAGACTGTAAACTCTCCTTCCAGACCCACATCAAACATCTCCAATCCAAAGTCAAATCTAGAATTGGCTTCCTATTCCGCAACAAAGCATCCTTTACTCATGCTGCCAAACATACCCTTGTAAAACTGACCATCCTACCAATCCTCGACTTCGGTGATGTCATTTACAAAATAGCCTCCAAAACCCTACTCAATAAATTGGATGCAGTCTATCACAGTGCCATCCGTTTTGTCACCAAAGCCCCATATACTACCCACCACTGCGACCTGTACACTCTCGTTGGCTGGCCCTCGCTTCATACTCGTCGCCAAACCCATTGGTTCCAGGTCATCTACAAGACCCTGCTAGGTAAAGTCCCCCCTTATCTCAGCTCGCTGGTCACCATAGCAGCACCTACCCGTAGCACGCGCTCCAGCAGGTATATCTCTCTAGTCACCCCCAAAACCAATTCTTCCTTTGGACGCCTCTCCTTCCAGTTCTCTGCTGCCAATGACTGGAACGAACTACAAAAATCTCTGAAACTGGAAACACCTATCTCCCTCACTAGCTTTAAGCACCAGCTGTCAGAGCAGCTCATAGATTACTGCACCTGTACATAACCCATCTACAATTTAGCCCAAACAACTACCTCTTTACCTACTGTATTTATTTATTAATTTATTTTGCTCCTTTGCACCCCATTATTTCTGTCTCTACTTTGCACTTTCTTCCAATGCAAACCAACCATTCCAGTGTTTTTTTTAGTTTTTATTTTACTTGCTGTGTTGTACTCACTTCGCCTCCATGGCCTTTTTATATTTTTATTTATTTATACATATATCTGTTTGCCTTCACCCCCCTTATCTCACCTCACTTGCTCACATTGTATATACTGTAGACTTATTTTTTTATTTTTTTCACTGTATTATTGACTATATGTTTGTTTTTACTCCATGTGTAACTATGTGTTGTTGTATGTGTCGAACTGCTTTGCTTTATCTTGGCCAGGTCGCAATTGTAAATGAGAACGTGTTCTCAATTTGCCTACCTGGTTAAATAAAGGTTAAATAAAATAAAATAAAAATAAAAGGGTCGCTGTCCTGTTGGAAGGTGAGTGCTCTGGAGCAGGTTTTCATCAAGGTACTTTGCTCCGTTCATCTTTCTCTCGATCCTGACTAGTCTCCAAGTCCCTGCCACTGAAAAACATCCCCACAGCATGATGCTGCCACCACTATGCTTCACCATAGGGATGGTGCCAGATTTCCTCCAGACGTGACGCTTGGCATTAGGCCAAAGAGTTCAATCTTGGTTTCATCAGACCAGAGAATCTTATTTCTCATGGTATGAGAGTCCTTTAGGTACCTCTTGGTGAACTCCAAGCAGGCTGTTGTGCCTTTTACTGAAGAGTGGCATACGTCTGGCACTCTACCATAAAGGCCTTATTGGTGGAGTGCTGCAGAGATGGTTGTCCTTCTCCCATCTCCCCAGAGGAACTCTGGAGCTCTGTCAAAGTGACCATTGGGTTCTTGGTCACCTCCCTGACCAAGGCCCTTCTCCCTTGATTGCTTAGTCTGGCCGGGCGGCCAGCTCTAGGAAGAGTCTTGGTGGTTCCGAACTTCTTCCATTTAAGAATGATGGAGGCCACTGTGTTCTTGGGGACCTTCAATGCTGCAGAAATCTTTTGGTACCCTTCCCCAGATCCGTGCCTCGACACAATCCTGTCTCGGAGCTCTACGGACAATTCCTTCTACCTCATGACTTGGTTTTTGTTCTGACATGCACTGTCAACTGCGGGACCTTTTTATATAGACAGGTGTGTGCCTTTCCAAATCATGCCCAATCAATTGAATGTACCGCAGGGGGACTCCAAGTTGTAGAAACATCAAGGATGATCAATGGAAACAGGATACACCTGAGCTCAATTATTATTTGAATACTTATGTAAATACGGTATTTCAGTTTTTTATTTTTAATACATTTGCTACATTTTCTAAAGAACAGTATTTTGCTTTGTTATTATGGGGCATTGTGTGAAGATTGATAAGGAACATTTTATATTTTTCCATTTTAGGAAAAGTCTATCGTAACAATGTGGAAAAAGGGAAGGGCTCTGAATACTTATCGAATGCACTGAAATTGTGTATGTCTATAATGTCTATGTTATTGTTTTAAAATGTATGTAAATTGTAAAGTGTTTTTTTCTTGTTATGTATTTTTCGTTATGTGTCAGACCCCAGGAGGTCTAGCTGTCGCCATTGGCGTCAGCTAACAAAAAATGGCTGTAAAAAGAGTGGGAGTTGTTGAGCAGCTGACATGGGTCTGCAGGGAGGCGAGGACCCAACGGAGCACAAGGCACCCAGTGTCCTCAGCCTTCTCCAACTGGCTGTGGCTGTGTGTGCGTGTGTTTCAGGCGTGTGCACGAGCGGGTATGTAGCCTCAACCTTCCTGGTGTGGTGTGTGTGCACTGCCTTTTCTGTTCCTCTTCTGATATTATGCCACAAGTAGCTTCATTCCATCTTTATTGATGAAGTGTGTGTGTGTGTGTGTGCGCACTTTTGTTAGAAGTCCCTGCCTGAGCTGTGGAGGATCGATGAGGCAGTGTCGCACACTCAGCTCTAATCATTCTCACTCTCTCTCACACACACACACACACACACACACACACACACACACACACACACACACACACACACACACACACACACACGACAGGGCTGGGCTGGGATGCCTGTGTGCTCTGGGAGTTGGCCTGCCTGCTGACAGTGCTAGATGTCAGGATTAAGTTGTTTCTATCAGAGAGCCGTTTCTATGCGCTGTGGTTCAGGTATGCCACATGTAATGTATTATGTGTCTACCCTGCCAGAATGACTGAGGGAGAGCAAAACAGGGCTGCCTGAATACCTTTCCCAGGAGAGAGTGAAAGAGGCAGAAAGAAAGAAGGAAATAGAGACCCCACCATAGAGGTCTATTAAAACTCACAGCAGGAGCCCATTGTGACAATGGATCGATACCGTACTGCTGCTACATGCAGAGGAATTGGACCAACCTCTGTCAGTAACATCCATTTAGGGTGGCAACATTTTATGTAGGTTACAATGTAACAGAACAGACACTGTGAATAGTCTTTCCTCGACCCATTCCCACTTACTTCCATTAACCCCTCTTCTCTACCTAGCTAGCTCTTCTCTGCAGAATATCTGTGTAGTCTTTGTGGTGTTGTTTTCCTTGACCACTCCTCGTCCAGCTATGTGGTGACAGAACTGATGCAGAGTGACCTCCATAAGATCATCGTGTCACCTCAGCCCCTCAGCTCAGACCACGTCAAAGTGTTTCTCTATCAGATCCTCCGAGGTAAGACCTCTCCGACACGCTCACACACTCCCAGATCACATTGCAAACATTAAAACGTGATATTCACACACATATCAGTTTGAATCGTCATGATAAATAACGGGGTAGGACCTTCACACAAGGAACTGTTATCAAACCGTTCAACTGAATCCTTCCCGGCATGTGTTTTGTCTGTAGGACTGAAGTACCTGCACTCAGCTGGCATCCTACATCGAGACATCAAACCTGGCAACCTCCTGGTCAACAGCAACTGTGTGCTTAAGGTTGCTCTACTGTTCTCTACTATCTAACATCTCCATCCTCCTGTGATGATGACATGTATTACTCAACTGAGATCTACAGTGTTATATTTATGAGGTCAACTTGGGGTTGGAGTCTGCTCTGTGGAAGTACAGTATCTGAAATGCGTGCACACACACACACTCCTGACTCCTGCCCTCACTCGCTGTCTGGCGCCCTGAGTCTCTGTAGCCTGTGTTACTGGGGGTCTGACGCCCCAGTGGGATTTCTACAGTACACGATGCTGGGCTCCTGACACCTAAATCTTCATCCTGGGTTCAAGTAATGGAGGCCCTACCTGGGTTTATTCTACCCTTAGCTCCCCCTCCTCCCTCACAGACAACTGGGAGGGGTGCTAGTCCACGGGTGGGGGAGAGAGAGAGAGCAAAAGTGAGGAGAGGGTGGAGGACAGATTGATTCTCTGGCTGACTCTGGAGAACAGATTGTCTCCAGCAGACATTTACTAATTTAGCTCCTAATTCTAATTTCCCAAAAACCTTCCCTACACATTCTGGGCTATTTTCAGACAAACCCATCTCTGCCTGCCTCTGTGATGCTCCCTGCATATGATTGGGTGCCGTCTGCCCATGGTATCGCTGTGTTCCTTCTCTATCAAGTCTGCCATTATTTTAGAGAGGCGGTCATTTAATTTCTGATGATAAACCTCCCCTTCCAAAAATCTCCCTCAGCAGCATCAGCTACTCAAGCAGTTTGATTCAGTTGTGTACAAGCTGGTGGGGAGCAATCGTCTGAAGTAATGTGACCCGTAGCAGTGCGACACTAATGTGGCTCCCCAATCCTTCACTTCCTGTCATTCTGACCAGAATGTATATTTAGCTAACAGCAATAAGAAGAAATTGGGGGGAAAAAATGTTTTTTTTAGCACATAGCTGTGCTGTCCTAAGCTTTCTTTGGAGGAGGTGAGGGTGGGGGGGACTGAGACAGAAGTGTGTTCCTGTATGGACACCATAGAAGAGGTTGGTAATCAACTTCAGTGAGTGTTTTCATTGGAAAATATAATTAGTGATGTGCCATGCATTTCTGAAAAAGCTGCTCATCCCTTAAAGAGTTTGTGGGGGAAAGAGATGAGGGAACAAAGAATTTCGGAGCAGCTCGTTAGTCCGTTTATGAACGATCCAAGTACTCCTTTCTTTTATGTCTTTAGACGTATCAGACGATGTTCTCATTCAGTTATGTAACAATTGACTCAGAACAGTCACAGTAAAATGC